>NC_057796.1:200844628-200853771 GCF_018294505.1 Triticum aestivum | reverse complement strand
GGCGCACGGCGGCGGCCGGCGGACGGGGCGGCAGCAGCGCGGTGCGGGCGCGGAGGCCGAGCGGCGACGGCGCTGGCGCGGGAGGCGGCGGGCGAGCGCGGGCTCGGGCGGGCCCCGCGTGGGCCGAACGGGCCGGCGGCGGAGGGAGGTGGCCGGGTGCCACGTGGCGCTCCCGGGCTGGCTAGGCGCGGCGGCGGGATGTGTCCGGCGGCGTACGGACACGTCCGGCGTCGCCGGAGGGCGATTTTTAGGGTTGGACTGCGAATTATTTCGGGAGGGGAGGTGTATATATAGGTAGAGGGAGCTAGGAGAGTCCAAATGAGGTGCGGTTTTCGCCCACACGATCGTGATCGAACGACCTAGAGCATGGAAGAGAGTTTGGTGGGTTTTGGACTGGTTTATAGGGTGGGTTTTGCTGCACACTCAAATGGACTTTGCGGATGCCCGGTTAACCGTTGGAGTACCAAACGACCTCCAAATGGAACGAAACTTGACCGGTGGTCTCCCGGTGGTATACCAAGGCCACTTGACAAGCCTCGGTCCATTCCGAGAAAGTTTTACACCCGCTCACGAAAGGAAACAAGAGGGGTGCACCGGAGGAGATGGGAGCGCCGGATTGCAAAATGGACACCGGGAAAATGCTCGGATGCATGAGACGAACACGTATGCAAATGCAATGCGCGTGATGACATGATATGAAATGCATGACATGAACAAAATACAAAACGAAAGGCAAAACCCGACCATGGAGAGAATATCATGACACATAGCTGAAAATGGCAAGAGTCGGAGTTACAAATATGGAAAGTTACATGCGGGGTGTTACAACACTCCACCACTACGAGAGGATCTCGTCCCGAGATCTAGGACTGAAAGAACTCCGGATATTCGGAACGGAGATGGTCCTCGCGTTCCCAGGTGGCTTCCCGGTCGGAATGGTGCGACCACTTCACTTTCAGGAATTTGATTGACTTGTTGCGAGTCTTGCGCTCAGTTTCTTCAAGAATAGCAACGGGGTGCTCATGATAAGACAAATCTTCTTGGAGGTCAATCTCTTCGAAGTTGATAGTGCGCTCAGGCGTCTTGAAGCACTTGCGGAGCTGTGACACGTGGAACACATCGTGCACGTTCGCGAAGTTGGAAGGAAGCTCAAGTTGATAGGCGAGGTCGCCTCTTTTGCCAATGATCTTGAAAGGACCCACGTATCTAGGGGCAAGCTTCCCTTTGATACCGAAGCGACGAGTGCCTTTCATTGGAGAGACGCGGAGGTAGACATGGTCTCCGATCTCGAAAGCCACATCATGGTGCTTACTATCATAGTAACTCTTCTGGCGCGATTGCGCGCTTTGAGATTATCACGGATGACTTTACACATTTCTTCAGCTTCAGTGATTAAGTCATTGCCAAGAAGTTGGCGTTCACCAGTCTCTGACCAATTGAGAGGAGTACGGCACTTTCTGCCATAGAGAATCTCGAATGGGGCCTTGCCCGAACTCGCTTGGAAGCTGTTGTTGTAGGAGAATTCAGCGTATGGAAGGCAATCTTCCCATTTCATGCCAAAGGAAATGACACAAGCCCTGAGCATATCTTCAAGAATTTGATTTACTCGCTCGACTTGGCCACTAGTTTGAGGATGGAAAGCTGTGCTGAAGCGAATGTTTGTGCCCATGGCCTTCTGGAAGGAGTCCCAGAACTTAGAGGTGAAGATGCTTCCACGATCTGAAGAAATCAATTGTGGAATGTTGTGCAAGGAGACAATTCTGGAGGTGTATAGCTCTGCCAACTGAGCTGCTGTGATGGATTCTTTGATTGGAAGGAAATGAGCCACTTTAGAAAGCTTGTCGATGACAACGAAGATAGCATCATTTCCACGCTTGGACTTTGGAAAACCAGTCACGAAGTCCATTTCGATATGATCAAACTTCCATTCCGGTATAGCAAGAGGTTGGAGGAGACCAGCTGGTCGTTGGTGTTCTGCTTTCACTCTTCGACATACATCACATTCATTCACGAACTGAGTGATTTCTCGCTTCATTCGAGTCCACCAATACGACTGCTTGAGGTCATGGTACATCTTCGTACTTCCAGGATGAATGGAAAGGAGATAATTGTGCGCCTCGTTCATAATGACTTTCCTTAGATCACCTTTAGGGACCACAATCCGGTCCTCGAAGAATAAAGTGTCTCTGTCATCAATGCGATAGCACTTGTATTTGGAAAGACCCTTGTCGATACCACGTTTCACCTTCTTCACCATGGCATCAAGAAGTTGTGCCTCACGAATTTGATCTTCCAAAGTAGGAGAGACTAAGAGGTTGGCAAGAAAGCCTTGAGGAACAACTTGGAGATTCAGCTTGCGGAAAGCTTCACAAAGATCCAGTTGGAAAGGTTTGAGAATTAAGTTGTTGCAATACGCCTTCCTGCTTAAAGCATCTGCAATGACATTGGCTTTGCCTGGAGTATACTCAATACTCGGATTGTACTCTTGAATCATTTTGACCCATCGAGTCTGCCTGAGGTTGAGGTTGGGCTGAGTGAAGATGTACTTGAGACTCTTGTGATCGGTGAATATGTCCACTTGTCTTCCCAACAAGAGATGTCTCCACGTTATTAATGCATGGACAACTGCCGCCAACTCAAGATCGTGAGTGGGGTAGTTCTTCTCGTTGGGCTTTAACTGACGAGAGGTATAGGCCACAACTTTCTTCTCTTGCATTAACACAGCACCGAGACCTTGGAGAGAAGCATCACAGAAAACTTCAAATGGCTTGGATTCATCAGGAGGAGTCTAGACAGGAGCTGTGACTAGTTTCTCTTTGAGAGTGTTGAAAGCAACGTCACACTCAGGAGACCAGACATACTTCACATGCTTCTGGAGGAGGTTGGAAAGAGGCTTTGCAATCTTAGAGAAATTCTCAACGAATCTTCGGCAATAGCTTGCAAGACCGAGAAAACTGCGGAGCTGCTTGACATTCTGAGGAGGTTCCCAATTCACAATTGCGGACACCTTCTCGGGGTTAACAGCGATGCCCTTGGCAGAGATGATGTGACCAAGGAAAAGAACTTCATCAAGCCAAAACTCACATTTGGAGAACTTCGCATAGAATTGATACTCTCTGAGCTTGTCGAGCACCAATCGCAAATGTTTGGCATGATCCTTCTTATTCTTGGAGAAGACCAAGATATCATCGAGATACACCAGGACGAATTCATTGGTATAGGGGTTGAAGATGAAGTTCATCATCCGAGAGAATACTAGAGGAGCATTGACAAGGCCGAACGACACGACAATATATTCATAAGAACCAAAGCTTGTTCTGAATGCTGTCTTGGGAATATCTTCTTCACGAATACGAATCTGATGATAACCCATACGAAGGTCAAGCTTGGAGAATACTTTAGCACCTTTGAGTTGCGCGAATAGCTCATTGATGTTGGGAAGTGGATACTTGTTCTTGATTGTCTTCTTGTTCAATGGACGGTAGTCGACATAAAGTCGGTCCGTGCCATCCTTCTTCTTTACAAAAAGAACACCACAACCCCATGGAGAAGAACTCGGTCTGATCAAACCCAGACGCTCTTGTTCATCGAGCTGTTTCTTCAATTCCTTCAGCTCGTTAGGTCCAAGCTTGTATGGACGCTTGCAAACGGGTTCAGTGTCTGGCTCTAGTTCGATAACGAACTCAACTGGCCGATGAGGAGGCATACCCGGAAGCTCTTCTCGAAAGACATCTTGATACTCACAAACGACTGGAATCTGAGAGATGGCATTCAATTCGCCCTTCTCATTGAGAGAAAATATCCGAATGGTTTCATCACGAGCGGCATAAATGATAACATCCTCAGAAGAGTGTGTCAATAGAATTTCTCTGGCAGCACAATCAAGTTGAGCTTTGTGCTTAGAAAGCCAGTCCATCCCGAGAATTAAATCAATATCCGAGTCACCAAGAACCATTGGAGAAGACGGAAATTGATAATTGCCGATCTTGATAGAAACATCGGGAGCCATCATTTTGGTATTCATGAATAATCCCGGAGAGGAAACCGCTATCGGCTTAGGCAGATCAACAGTATGCAAATTGTTCATGGATGCAAAAGGTCTTGATATGAAAGAAATAGATGCACCAGTATCAAACAAGACTTTTGCCGGAATATCATTAACAGGAAGATTACCCATTATCACATTAGTAGATTCCTCCGCTTGAGCTGCATTCATCATGTTCACCTTTGCAGACTTTGGATTATGCTTGACCACTGCATTGCTGGAAGATCTGACATGAGGAGGAGGAGGAAGACGCCTTTGGTTGAAGCACTTGTTAGCATAGTGACCTTTCTGCTGACATTTGTTGCAAGTCACCTCTGAGAGTGGACGGTGATAAGGAGCATTGGACTTTGGAGCTTGATTCTGAGACTTGTTCTGATAGCCAGAGTTGGAAGAACCATGGCCACCTTTGTTCTTCTGCTGGTAAGGCTGACGAAACGGAGGAGGAGGAGGCAACCAGAACTTCTATTGCTTAGCAGTC
This sequence comes from Triticum aestivum, assembly GCF_018294505.1. NCBI lineage: Eukaryota > Viridiplantae > Streptophyta > Magnoliopsida > Poales > Poaceae > Triticum > Triticum aestivum. The sequence continues at coordinate 200,849,248 of NC_057796.1, read as the reverse complement.
ACAAGTGAGGAAGAAGAAGACTGAACTGCGTCTCTGACTCTCTTCTTAGAAGCCTCACACTTGAGCTGAGCAGCCTCTTGCTTCAGTGCCATATTGTAGAATTGATCAAACTGAGTAGGCTCAACAAGAACGAGAGCTAACTGCAGATCCTCTCTAAGGCCACCTCTAAAGTGATAGATCATGCTCTTTTCATCAGGAACGTCTTGTTTAGCGAAGCGAGCAAGTTTCTGAAACTGGATGTTGAATTGATACACAGACATGTTGCCTTGCTTGAGATTGCGGAACTCCTCACGCTTGCTCTCAACAACACTTTGTGGAATGTGCTGCGCTTTGAAGTCCCGACAGAAGTCAGTCCAAGTGATCACACGACCTCCTCTGGAATCTTTGTATTGCTGAAACCAATCAGCAGCTTGGTCCTTGAGCTGAAAAGAAGCGAACTTGACATAGTCCTCAGGCCTGACATTGCTACATTCAAAATGCTTGTTGATGTCCACGAGCCAATCATCGGCATCCGTGGCCTCGGCACAGTAGCTGAAAGACTTGGGCTGATTTGCGAGAAACTGGTTGAGGGTAGCAAAGTGAGGCTGATTGTTGCCTTGACCTTGATTGCCTTGCCCTTGGGTGCGTTCTTGCAAGAGTTGCAGAATCATCTGAGCATTGGCGTTGGTGGCTGCCATGATAGCTTGCCATGCCTCCGGAGGTGGAGGTGGTGGCGGAGGGTTCGCTTGACTCCCTTCATTGCGATCCGGATTCTGACGCGTTGGCGGAGCCATCCTGAAGAGGGTGACATCCGTTAGCATCTTGATAGACAAATAGACAAGTAGAATCAACGGATAGAAATTGCAACATATAGTCTTCACAATAAACATTCGAACGAGGATGAACGAATGAATTCCGTAGTAAATCATCACACTTCCATAAGTTGAGAAGCCACTTAGAAAAAGATATGAATCAACATATGAATTCGAAGCAACTCGGATACCACAATTCAAAACAAAACAAAGTATTGGCTTGCAGAATAAGCCGGAACAAACATATGATAGAGATTTCGTCCGAAGTTTTCGTGGTGGGGCCCACACGGGCTCGATCGTACAGCACCATCATGTACAAGGCTATGCACATGACATACGAAGCGTCCCCGAGTCGGCATAGCCAAGGACTCTTTAAGACACTACGAGACCACTGTAAAACCAACCGTGTACAGGCGGGCCACTAGACGTCGAACCCCAATCTCATATCATGCGTCTGTCAGAAAGATATCCTAAGGCTACCTGAATTCCCACTTATAAACTCCCGAAACTTTCTGGTTATGCAATCTGGTGTTGGGGATACAGGGGACACAAAATATATCACCCAAACTAGCAATCCCTAGATCCAGCTGTATCCATCCGTCAACACATAACCAAGAAACCTTCGGAAATCGTTTACCTCAACCTTCGAAAAGCATCCGTTATACAAGTTATGGCAATACTCCCGAACTCCCGCCCCAATACTGGGTGGCGTCGAGGTGATCTCACCAACAACTGCATAAAAGAGATTTCGATGTCGGCGAAACTCAGGTATTCCAGAACTGCAACGATAAAATTGTGACGACAACACCTCGGAGCTCAACTCCCCGGGACACTGCCACAACCCCTAAATGTCAGGAGGCACCAAGAACAATGTTCTCGTCACAAAACCATCGGAATGATTCCAAGATACCTGCGTGATCCTAAAAAATTTTTTAGTGAAATTTGAGGAGAGAAGAGTCAAAACTTCTACGTCAGGAGACCTCACCAGAGCGACGAAGGGACTGAGGAGTAAAAAGAATCCTACTCTCCGATATATATAATCCTAAGACTCAAAACATTTTTGTTCTAGACTCAACAACGCCAGCGATTCGATCAAGCAGGGGGCTCCTAAGTCGGGGATGGCTCTGATTACCAACTTGTAACGACCACGATGCGGCTATATCTCCCACGTGTCGAGGCACGACTTAGAGGCATAACCGCATAGTGGTTTTGTCGCAAGAAGGGTCATCTTCACACAATCCCATGTAATGAACAAGAATGGGATAAAGAATTGGCTTACAATCGCCACTTCACACAATACATAAATATAATTCATACATCATCCAAAATACAAACATATAGACCGACTACGGTCAAGATCCAAATGAAAATAAGATAACCACAAATGCTAGATCCTCGATCGTCCCAACTGGGATCCACTACTGATCATCGGGAAAAGACACATAGTAACGACCACGTTCCTCATCGAACTCCCACTTGAGATCGACCCCATCATCTGCACTGGCATCGTCGGCACCTGCAACTGTTTTGGTAGAATCTGTGAGTCACGAGGACTCGGCAATCTCACACCCGCGAGATCAAGACTATTTAAGCTTATAGGAAAGGATGGTGTAATGAAGTGGAGCTGCAGCAGGCAATAAGCATATATGGTGGCTAACATACGCAAAAGAGAGCGAGAAGAGAAGCAACGGAACGGTCGTCATCTAGCAATGACCAAGAAGTGATCCTGAACTCCTACTTACGTCATTCATAACTCAAACTGTGTTCACTTCCCGGACTCCGCCGAGAAGAGACCATCACGGCTACACACACAGTTGATGTATTTTAATTGGGTCAAGTGACAAGTTCTCTACAACCGGACATTAACAAATTCCCATCTGCCTCATAACCGCGGGCACGGCTTTCGAAAGATAATACCCTGCAGGGGTGTCCCAACTTAGCCCATCATAAGCTCTCACGGTCAACGAAGGATAAACCTTCTCCCGGAAAGACCCGATCAGTCTCGGAATCCCGGTTTACAAGACATTTCGACAATGGTAAAACAAGACCAGCAAAGCCACCCGAATGTGCCGACAAATCCCGATAGGAACTGCACATATCTCGTTCTTAGGGCACACCGGATGGGCAAGACGTCGGGTTGGCATAGACCCTGGTTGCCCAGGGGGCGCCGGACATCGCCCAGTTTGGGCCACCACTCGAAGGAGCACTGGTCCGGGGGTTTAAAATAAAGATGACCCTCGGGCTCGCGAAAACCCGGGGGAAAAGGCTTAGGTGGCAAATGGTAAAACCAAGGTTGGGCCTTGCTGGAGGAGTTTTATTCAAGGCGAACTGTCAAGGGGGTCCCATAAATCACCCGACCGCGTAAGGAACGCAAACTCAAGGAACATAATCCCGGTATATCAGTAACTAGGGCGGCAAGAGTGGAACAAAACACCAGGCATAAGGCCGAGCCTTCCACCCTTTACCAAAATATATAGATGCATTAATTAAATAAGATATATTGTGATATCCCGACATATCCATGTTCCGACATGGAACAAACTTCAACTTCACCTGCAACTAACAACGCTATAAGAAGGGCTGAGCAAAAGCGGTAACTTAGCCAAACAACGGTTTGCTAGGAAAGGATGGTTAGAGGCTGACATGGCAAAATGGGTGACATGATATAGCAAGTGATAGGTAGCGTAGCATGGCAATAGAGCGAACAACTAGCAAAGCAAAGATAGAAGTGATTTCGAGGGGTGGTCATCTAGCCTACAAGGTTCTCAGAGTTCTCGAAAGCTTGATCCTCGTAAGCGTACTCAACAGGTTCCTCGTTCACGAACTCGTCTCCCGGCTCTACCCAAGACAAGACACAAGCAAACGGAACCACAATCAATCACAAGAAATGCACAAGCAACATGATGCAAAACATGTATGATATGCGAGATATGATATGTGATGCATATGCGTGCTTCGGAAGGAAAATGATGACAAGGCAGTAACTTGGCAAGCCAAGCATGCCACTGGAAAGATGATATGATTTCGGTCGAAATCGACATAAAGATCACCGGAAACGGATGCACGGTTTGCAAATGGCAAGCAAAACAAGAATGACACGAATCTGCGATTAACAGCATGATAGCACTTAAAATGCAACAAGTAACAATGCTACAGCACTCCAATATAGCAACAAGGCATATGACAGTAATCTACAGGAGATGCTTGACAAAAGATGAACACTGAGCTACGGCTAGATCACAACATATCAAGCTCAAACAAGCATGGCAAAAGTGCAAAAGATAACAGGTTCACAGACTTGGTGAAATTACTGGACATGGCAGAAAACAGCATCAGGTAGCAATGTTCAGAGCACGAAATCAACATGCTACAGGAACTTAACATAGCAAAACAAGCATGACAGTGTTCTACTAAATTCATATGACAAAAGTCCTTTACTGACCATAAGCCAAAAAGGACCAGAAAATATGATGGCAAGCATGTAAACATAGCAAGTTTCGTTATCAGGTTTCAGACTTAGCAGAAAACAGAGCATGGCAGAGACAACAATATGAAGGCCTCTTTGTGAGCTTGATGCACTCACTACAGAGCAATGCATGACAAAACAAGCATATCTACAGCAAGATGGCATGTTTATGAAAATGGAAAAAACTTGGAAAAAAATCAGGGCTCGGGAAAGTCAACGCTACAGTACCCAGATCCGATCGAGGGAGCTCGCCTCGATGGAGCTCACCGGCGGGAGGAGAGGAGAGGGAGGAAGGAGAGGAGGAGGCGCCCGGCGCCGAGGAAGGAGGCGCCCGGCGCCGAGGAAGGAGGCGGCGGCGTCGGA
>NC_057796.1:200839447-200844302 GCF_018294505.1 Triticum aestivum | reverse complement strand
GGCTCGGGCGGGCCCCGCGTGGGCCGAACGGGCCGGCGGCGGAGGGAGGTGGCTGGGTGCCACGTGGCGCTCCCGGGCTGGCTGGGCGCGGCGGCGGGATGTGTCCGGCGGCGTACGGACACGTCCGGCGTCGCCGGAGGGCGATTTTTAGGGTTGGACTGCGAATTATTTCGGGAGGGGAGGTGTATATATAGGTAGAGGGAGTTAGGAGAGTCCAAATGAGGTGCGGTTTTCGCCCACACGATCGTGATCGAATGACCTAGAGTATGGAAGAGAGTTTGGTGGGTTTTGGACTGGTTTTTAGGGGGGGTTTTGCTGCACACTCAAATGGACTTTGCGGATGCCCGGTTAACCGTTGGAATACCAAACGACCTCCAAATGGAACGAAACTTGACCGGTGGTCTCCCGGTGGTATAGCAAGGCCACTTGACAAGCCTCGGTCCATTCCGAGAAAGTTTGACACCCGCTCACGAAAGGAAACAAGAGGGGTGCACCGGAGGAGATGGGAGCGCCGGATTGCAAAACGGACAACGGGAAAAATGCTCGGATGCATGAGACGAACACGTATGCAAATGCAATGCGCATGATGACATGATATGAAATGCATGACATGAAAAAAATACAAAACTAAAGACAAAACCCGACCACGGAGAGAATATCATGACACATAGCCGAAAATGGCAAGAGTCGGAGTTACAAATATGGAAAGTTACATGCGGGGTGTTACAATGACGGTGACAGGCATGTGAATGGTCCGTCGAAATTTGATTCGTGGTGTTGCAGGAGAACAACTTCCTTTTGCCTTTTTTCCTAGTTGACAAGTTTATTATTTCCCTAACAGATAAGTTTACAAGTTGGAAACCTAGTTGATTTTGATCGTGATCTTGGTACGAGACCACTTGGGCTCTCCTATACATATATGATGGACGCAACCAAAGATACAACAAAATGAGCTAAGAGTTTTTCCTCCTCTCGCTTTTTGCGCTCTTATCGTAGCCTACTCCATCCCGAACACCAGCGTGCGTCGGCGAGCAAGGAGAGCAGGTCTCTGGAACCTCTTGTCCTTGTGATTTGCACTAGGAGAGGGTGAATTAGAGTTCTGGGAAGTGCTAGGCGCGACTGCTCACATTCACGACCACGGGTCGTCTTCCATCCTAGTCACGCGGCGGCACACATCGTCCTCTCCATTGTCATTAGCTTCACGTCACCAACATCGCCATCAACAACATCACCTCTGTAGCCACCACTACTTCACCTGCAATCGATCAGTGTTGTGATCTGATCCAATCTTTTATTATGGTCTTATTGCATGTGCAGAATTTTTGTTCATGACATTATGTTCATCTAGTATGCCAGAGCTATGCATGCTAATAATTGTTTTATTCATGCTATATTTACTAGAATTAATCACGAAATTGCCTAATTTCCCAACAGTTTTCGCTTGAGTCGCTAGAGGAGGGAGATGGGCGACGCGGGGGTCAGGACCGTTGATGTCCCCATATATGTGACCAAGAAACACGCTTGTAGACTTGTGTGCTTGTCTATACATACATGTGCTGACTACTGGCGAAAGGGGCGAGAGCTACATGGATGTTTCTCCCCTAGTGGAACAATTCATCGTCTCTGTATGCCTTTGTACCCTGTGTTGCCTACCATTGATGGCGAATCCATTGTTGTGCTCGTGGCTCCGGTGCTGCGGATCATGCATGAGTTTCGGGAACTATTTCTGGGCCCTACTTCACTTTTGTCCGTGGAGCATTCGGAGGCGGACTCCTTGATGACCTTTTTTTAATGAAACTCCTCGATGACCTCGTGTGGGTCATGTGAGCAACTAGAGGCGTATGAGCCCATCTTGATGGTAGTTCCTATGGTCAGAGGATGTCATGTCGATGATACCTCGGCTTGAGGATGCCAACGCGGCCGGTGTGTTGGTGCTTTGCTCCTATGAGCCTTTTGGTTGGCGACAACTACACAAAAAAATCAAGTCTTGCGATTTTATTTTATTTTAACAAATGGGCGGCTGGTCAGACTGGATTTGGCAAGGCAAGTGGCTGCCTCGTGAAGGAAAAACCAAGCACGGAGAAATCAAATAGGAAGAAAAGCAAGAAGGGTGGAGCCATCCGGAATGTGCTTGCGATTTCATGATGGAGGGTGCCCAATTTTTGTCATTGGCGATGTTCACGTCAGGAGTTCTGTTATGTTGTACAAGGGTCGATGGTTGTGGTTGTTGTGCGTCGGAGAGTCGCTTGTGCGATTATGGTGTTTTCTGCTTGTCGTGGAGCCCCGTTCGGATCTTGTCCTGCTCCCAGCTTCTGCGGCTCCGCGCTGGAGACGGCCCGAACGCCACAGCTTCAAGAAGCCAGCTTCGCGGAGCGATGTCCCTTCGCAGTGCAAAAATGAGAAGCTGGGGCAACCCCGCTCCCAAAAATCGAAGGAGGAGGAGTTGGAGATAATTACTGGATATGCCACCGCCAAGTGACCGGGGGGCAGGGTACCGGTTCGCTCGTCATGTCTTTCTCCCCGATACTTTGCTATTCTGATCGAAACGTGGCCTGCCTTTCCTTCAAATGGGCCTGAAGCAAGTTTATTGGGCTACCAGACCAACTAAACTAACTGGAAGTGGAGCTGACCTCCCGAACGTTTTCTTTGAAGCCAGTTTTTCTACGAGAAGCAGGATTTGGCAGGAGAAGCGGAAGCTGGCTATTTGGAGGAGTTGGAGAGGATTCGAACGGGGCCAGTAGTCCGTATGGAGTGTTTATATCAGTTTTCGCCCAATTTTCTGTAAATTATCTGGACAACTCTCTTCTTTTCAATTAATCAATGAAGCAAATCTTTTTGCCTTCATATAAAAAGATGTATGTGTCGCACATATTTGCGCAGTTTACTAGGTGTCAATCCTCCCAAATTCCTATACTTTTTATTCTCTGTTCCAAACAAGAACTAACGTACCACATATACAAATAAAATGCGAATATGATTTGTAGCGTTAAGACTAGAGTCTATCAGAATTTATTTATCGGTTTTAGGAACAGAGACACAAAACGGTGAAACAAATAAGCTCAAACGTTGATAAGATTTTTCATATCCCAAGAAGAATTACAAATACAGGATCAAATTATTCCCTAGCCCCAGCACGCTTTGATAATTGAGAACAATGGTGGTAGCTACACAATTTGCATGAGAAATAGTTACACGGTGTCATATCCCAAGAAGAATTACAAATACAGGATCAAATTATTCCCTAACCCCAGCACGCTTTGATAATTGAGAACAATGGTGGCAGCTACACAATTTGCATGAGAAATAGTTACACGGTGTCTTTGGAGAGCCAGTTAAGCGAGGGCCCCCCTCGGGCATTCGTCAGCTCATCCACCGCATCTCCACGCTCGAAAACGGCGGCCGCACCCATCCCGGAACCTGTTCATCAATAATTTCTGTCATTTGCAGTTCTACTATCGAATCAACGACTGTTCTTTCCATGCAACTAAATCATGTACCTATGCACATAGAAATCACTCCAAACCGGCAGTCCTTGCCTCGGCGCTTCATCTCGTTGAGAAGAGTGCTGACACAGCGCGCACCTGCCAAGATGAAAACATGGAAACGTTATCGCCACTGAGTATATATACAGCATGCAAGTGGCTGCAGCACACGAGACTGTCTGTTTGGGGTAAAGCAGTGTCAAACAGTCCAAGGATCAAGCAAGTGATGAGCGCCAGGTGCACACAGTACTGATTAAAAACAGATACCTGTGGCACCCAATGGATGTCCAAGAGCAATTGCACCTCCATTAACATTGACTTTTGCGGGATCGAGATCCAACTTTTTTGAGCAGTACACATACTGAGATGCAAAAGCCTATGTACAGGAGCAAATGAGTATCATCGGTGGATATAGTAGTATCGAATGGAAGAAGTAGATGGAAGTATACCTCATTAATCTCGAAAAGGTCAATATCATTAATTTGAAGGCCCGCGGCCTTCACTGCTGCTGGGATAGCAACAGCAGGACCAACACCCATCACAGCTGGATCAACTCCAACTGCAGCAAAGCTCCTACATTTGCAAATTCGGCTCTCATGTTGAGTGAAAAACAGAATACTGTAATGATTAAAAGTATCATAATTCTCTCTGTTTCAATGCCCAAAAAGCGTTGAGCCATAATGTTGGTAGTAAAGGCGTAAACCGAAGTGTTAATATGTTGCCAATAACTGAAGGAAATTTTTCTACAGAATATGAGCATGATTCTACCTATGTACTATGTTGCAAAACATATAGACAAAGTACTGATACCTGTAGATTCCAAGAATTGGAAGACCCTTCTGTGTAGCAACATCTCGCCTCATTAGTAGGACAGCTCCAGCTCCATCACTTACTTGGCTAGCATTTCCTACGATTAAAAGGACACCAATCTTTTAAGAGTGATACTGCTAAAAGAAATCTGCATTCAGTTAGATTTTCCTATTGGTTACCAGCAGTAGTTGTCCCGTCCTTGGAAAATGCTGGTTTAAGTTTTGACAGGACTGCCAGTGTGGTATTCGACCGGATTCCATCATCTGCTGAGACCACAATCTCCTTTTCTTCACCAGTTTTTGGATCCATGATCTTTGCAAGACAACATAAGTGTCAGGGCAGATCAAACAATTCTAACTTTTGAGTAAAAATTCCTCAAAAGTAGACACAGTTATTTGGGAAGAGAAAACTAAGGCACTACATTACCTTTGTATGAACTGGAACAATTTCTTCTTTAAATTTACCAGCAGCAACTGCCGCCGCTGCCTTCCTGTGAGACTCAACCTGAACAGTTTAAAAGAATGAGAGCTGTGAGACTATTGTGAGGCAGACCAGTAGACACT
>NC_057796.1:200704195-200839144 GCF_018294505.1 Triticum aestivum | reverse complement strand
AATACACTGTCACACATAAGTGCCATAAAGTAAGGACAATCAGCCAACTTACAGCAGCTTGATCTTGCTCCATGCGTGTTATGCCAAACCGCTGTGCAACATTCTCGGAGGTAAGGCCCATTGGGAGAAGGCAATCGCGTGCTTGAGCAAATAGCTCAACCTAAAATAGTTGGAGATTCCAACCCAACATTTTATCAGCTGTAACATCTTTACAGATGCATCTAAAGACGATACTCTTGCGTGAAACCGACCCATTTGACTTACTTTGGGATTCGCTTTCTCGACAAGATTAACTTTGTTCACTGTCATTGACTCTACGCCAGCAGCAATACCTTTTGAAAGGATAGAACAAATTAAGATCGCCAACGAAGTCAAACAAAATACATAAATCAGTTTTCAGTAAAGCATACCAATATCATACATCCCTGCTTTAATAGCAGCAGCAACATCTGCGACTGCCTGAAGCCCAGAAGAGCACTGTCGGTTTACAGTCTTCAGAGGAACCGTGTCTACAGCACATTAAACGAGTTAATCAAAGGTGGGGATAATTATGTCCAATATTAAAGGAAATTTGATGAAGATGGTGAAATTACCAGGGAAACCCGCATACAATGCGGCCATCCTGCATTCTATTGCCCTTTGGGACCCAGGAGCTAAAACAGTACCAACAACAATGTCGCCAACTTCGCTCGGATTTAGCTTTGTTTTATCCACCAAAGCCTAAAATTGGGAGAGGAAAAGATGATAAGACAAGAGCGACCACTTCACTAAATTGTTCTTTTGGTTGCAAAAAGGAATGAAGATAAGAAACAGAAACCTTGAATACCGGTACCAAGAGGTCCTCAGGGAGTGTATCCTTGAAACTACCTCTCTTGGCCTTGCAGATTGCTGTCCTATAGGCACTGAAGACATGAACGGTAGATACGTCATGCATGTTTTATGTTTGATCTCTGTTTACGAGAATTGGCTAAGAAAAAGGAAAATTATTGAAATATTACAATTATGAACCTAGTGCGAAAAGACACTGCTAGTTTTGTTGCAGTTCATACATATATACTTCCTGTCCAATTCGTATATCTGTAATCCTAAAGGTACTCCGAAGATCTTTGTGATCTGTATCATTCTCCGGCGCAGTAGAGACATGCAACTCAGACGGTTGACAAGGACCAAATCTGGCACGATCTTAGCAAACAGAAAAGCCAAGAAACTAGGTTGGCATTAATCCATTGTTGCATGCTTCCACAGTTTGCAGTACCGTCGTGATCACCAAAGTACACTTGGCACTGTATCTTTCTTTGGCCAACGGCCAGACCAAAAAGCTAAGCATGAATTTCGGCACCACTGGCAACCAGAGCCTAACTAGTAGCCGACGATCCAACAAACAGTAGCGGACGAAGCGACAGGAGCAGGAGCGGCAGACATGACTTACGCGACGATGACGACGTCGTCGGCGAAGCAGGGGCCCCGGTGGTACGCGGCGCTGTCCCCCGCGGCGCACGCGCTGGCCTGCGACACCACGTAAAGAAAACGCCAAGATCGTCACAGATCTGGAACCGAGACGCCGGCACGGCGGCGAAGAGGAGTTGAGAGGGAGCAGAATCTCACGGAGATGGCGGAGGCGGTCGGGCTGGCGCCGGCCGCGGGCTCCAGGTGCCGCAGCAGGATCCTCTGCCTGTCGAGCGCCTTCTCCATTGCTGGCTGTTGTCTCAACCTTGCCTCCTTCCTTCCTTCTTCGCTGCCTCTCGGCGTCCTCCCTGTCACGGGAGGAATTGGTGGTTAATGGTGAGAATGGTTGGTTAGTCGGTAGTCTGCTGCGCGCGCCGGGTGGCGACGGACGGGGCGTGTGGTATTTCTAGTCAGTAGTCAGGTAGAGGGCTAGGAAAAGGAGGGGGGGTTTCGGAGGAGTTCACTGCGACTTTGGTGGAGTGGAGAGGTCGGGGGTGTGAAAACTTTGGACGACTTTGCATGACTCGACTCTCCGGTCCCGGGTGGTCGTCGATCGTGGTCGTGAGAGGCGACGCGAGGGGCATAGTTGTTGGGTTGGTTTTCCTCCCACGCGGTGCACGGGATGCCGGGGGAAGACAAACGCTGCCCGGCGTGGCTTCCACAGACGGCGACAGGCTGCCGCGCCGGAGCAGGCCTCCACGAATTTCGCGCCCATTTAGAGCATCTCTAAATACATTTAGGCGGCCTGTAAAAAGAATTACGGTACTGCGACGCCTCTAACCGAACACGTCCCATAAATGTGTCGCGTAAATATTGTACGGAACGAGTTTACGGGATCTGTTCCGCGCCGAAGATCTCGCGGTACAACAATTTTTTAATAGCTTTGTATATTCTATTTTTTAACAATATGAACCGAATAGAATCATAACATAAATTAAACATATGAATACAAATGGTCCGAAAGGCAATTCACAATACAACAATCGTTTTCATTACAATAAATGTTCAAATTCTAATAATTATTACAACACCAAATTGCTCAAATCACGCACAAATACATATGAATAAAAATGGAAACCTATCTCCCACAAAGTTGGCACTGATACTCAATAAGATCTTTCTGGAGTTGGGAGTGTGAAGCACGGTTCTCGATCTTCCGGTAGGTGTCAACAAATGCAGTGATCTCATCTGCGTCCCTGGCTTCGCGCTGCCAACATTGCCATAATAACTATGTCCAAATCCCTTTCATCCTCGATGATCATGTTGTGTAAAATTACACAAGCAGTCATGATGTTTCTGAGAGATTTCTTATCCCAGAAGCGAGCGGGACCTCGAACAATGGCAAACCGAGCTTGCAACACACCAATGCCCTCTCAATATCCTTTCGGCAAGCTTCTTATGCTTCGGCAAAAAAATATGTTTCTTGGTTTTAGGGTCACTAATGGTCTTCACAAATGTTGACCATGCAGAATAAATACCATCGGCAAGATAGTACCCTCATGGTATAGTCATGGCCACTTACGGTATAGTTCCAAAACGGAGCTTCGCCACGAACTAGCTGAGCAAATAGATGAGATCGCTACAAAACATCGATATTACTGAGAGACCCAGGCATAACAAAGAAACAATGCCAAATCCATAAATCACGTGAAGCCACGACTTCAAGCACAATGGTGGGTTTACGTTTGTGGCCGGTGTATTCCCTTGCCCAAGCCGCCAGGCAGTTCTTCCACCTCCAATGAATGCAATCAATACTACCTAGCATTGCCCGGCCATCTGTAGGGGATCGTAGCAGAAATTTAAAATTTTCTACGCATCACCAAGATCAATCTATGGAGTTTACTAGCAACGAGAGAGATGAGTGCATCTACATACCCTTGTAGATCGCGAGCGGAAGCGTTCAAGAGAACGGGGTTGATGGAGTCGTACTCGTGGTGATCCAAATCACCGATGATCCTAGCGCCGAACGGACGGCACCTCCGCGTTCAACACACGTACGGTTGGGAGAGACGTCTCCTCCTTCTTGATCCAGCAAGGGGGAAGGAGAGGTTGATGGAGATCCAGCAGCACGACGGCGTGGTGGTGGAAGCAGCGGGGATCTCGGCAGGGGTTCGCCAAGCTCAGCGAGAGGGAGAGGTGTTACGGGGGGAGAGGGAGGCGCCAGGGGCTTAGGTGCGCAGCCCTCCCTCCCCCTTTATATAGGGGCCCTGGGGGGCGCCGGCCCCTGGAGATCCCATCTCAAGGGGGGGGGCGCCGGCCAAGGGGGGGACTTGCCCCCCAAGTCAGGTGGGGCGCCCCCCACCCCTAGGGTTTCCAACCCTAGGCGCAGGGGGAGGCCCATGGGGGGCGCACCAGCCCACCAGGGGCTGGTTCCCTTCCCACTTCAGCCCATGGGGCCCTCCGGGATAGGTGGCCCCACCCGGTGGACCCCCGGGGCCCTTCCGGTGGTCCCGGTACAATACCGGTGATCCCCGAAACTTTCCCGGTGGCCGAAACTGGACTTCCTATATACAAATCTTTACCTCCAGACCATTCCGGAACTCCTCGTGATATCCGGGATCTCATCTGGGACTCTGAACAACTTTCGGGTTACCGCATACTAATATCTCTACAACCCTAGCGTCACCGAACCTTAAGTGTGTAGACCCTACGGGTTCGGGAGACACGCAGACATGACCAAGACGACTCTCCGGTCAATAACCAACAGCGGGATCTGGATACCCATGTTGGCTCCCACATGCTCCTCGATGATCTCATCGGATGAACCACGATGTCGAGGATTCAAGTAATCCCGTATACAATTCCCTTTGTCAATCGGTACGTTACTTGCCTGAGATTCGATCGTCGGTATCCCAATACCTCGTTCAATCTCGTTACCGGCAAGTCACTTTACTCGTTCCGTAATGCATGATCCCGTGACTAACTACTTAGTCACATTGAGCTCATTATGATGATGCAATACCGAGTGGGCCCAGTGATACCTCTCCGTCATACGGAGTGACAAATCCCAGTCTCGATCCGAGCCAACCCAACAGACACTTTCGGAGATACCTGTAGTGCACCTTTATAGCCACCCAGTTACGTTGTGACGTTTGGCACACCCAAAGCATTCCTACAGTATCCGGGAGTTGCACGATCTCATGGTCTAAGGAAATGATACTTGACATTAGAAAAACCTCAGCAAACGAACTACACGATCTAGTGCTATGCTTAGGATTGGGTCTTGTCCATCACATCATTCTCCTAATGATGTGATCCCGTTATCAATGACATCCAATGTCCATGGTCAGGAAACCGTAACCATCTATTGATCAATGAGCTAGTCAACTAGAGGCTCACTAGGGACATGTTATGGTCTATGTGTTCACACATGTATTACGATTTCCGGATAACACAATTATAGCATAAACAATAGACAATTATCATGAACAAGGAAATATAATAATAACCATTTTATTGTCGCCTCTAGGGCATATTTCCAACAGTCTCCCACTTGCACTACAGTCAATAATCTAGTTACATTGTGATGAATCGTACACCCATAGAGTTCTGGTGTTGATCATATTTTTCCCGTGGAAGAGGTTTAGTCAACGGATCTGCGACATTCAAATCCGTATGTACTTTACAAATATCTATGTCTCCATTTTGAACATTTTCACGAATGGAGTTGAAGCGACGCTTGATGTGCCTGGTCTTCTTGTGAAACCTGGGCTCCTTGGCAAGGGCAATAGCTCAGTGTTGTCACAGAAGAGAGTCATCGGCCCCGATGCATTGGGAATAACTCCTAGATCGGCAATGAACTCCTTCATCCAGATTGCTTCATGTGCTGCCTCCGAGGCTGCCATGTACTCCGCTTCACATGTAGATCCCGCCACGACGCTTTGCTTGCAACTACACCAGCTGACTGCCCCACCATTCAAAATATACACGTATCCGGTTTGTGACTTAGAGTCATCCAGATCTGTGTCGAAGCTAGCATCGACGTAACCCTTTACGACGAGCTCTTCGTCACCTCCATAAACGAGAAACATATCCTTAGTCCTTTTCAGGTACTTCAGGATGTTCTTGACCGCTGTCCAGTGTTCCATGCCGGGATTACTTTGGTACCTTCCTACCAAACTCACGGCAAGGTTTACATCAGGTCTGGTACACAGCATGGCATACATAATAGACCCTATGGCCGAGGCATAGGGGACGACACTCATCTTTTCTCTATCTTCTGCCGTGGTCGGGCATTGAGCCGTGCTCAATCTCACACCTTGCAATACAGGCAAGAACCCCTTCTTGGACTGATCCATATTGAACTTCTTCAATATCTTGTCAAGGTATGTGCTTTGTGAAAGACCTATGAGGCGTCTCGATCTATCTCTATAGATCTTGATGCCTAATATGTAAGCAGCTTCTCCAAGGTCCTTCATTGAAAAACACTTATTCAAGTAGGCCTTTATACTTTCCAAGAATTCTATATCATTTCCCATCAATAGTATGTCATCCACATATAATATGAGAAATGCTACAGAGCTCCCACTCACTTTCTTGTAAACACAGGCTTCTCCATAAGCCTGTGTAAACCCAAACGCTTTGATCATCTCATCAAAGCGAATGTTCCAACTCCGAGATGCCTACACCAGCCCATAAATTGAGCGTTGGAGCTTGCATACTTTGTCAGCATTCTTAGGATCGACAAAACCTTCCGGCTGCATCATATACAATTCTTCCTTAAGGAATGCCGTTTTGACGTCCATTTGCCATATCTCATAATCGTAGAATGCGGCAATTGCTAACATGATTCGGACGGACTTCAGCTTCGCTACGGGTGAGAAGGTCTCATCGTAGTCAACACCTTGAACTTGTCGATAACCCTTAGCGACAAGTCGAGCTTTATAGATGGTAACATTTCCATCCGTGTCCGTCTTCTTCTTAAAGATCCATTTATTTTCTATCGCTTGCCGATCATCGGGCAAGTCTGTCAAAGTCCACACTTTGTTTTCATACATGGATCCTATCTCGGGTTGCATGGCTTCAAGCCATTTGTTGGAATCTGGACCCCCATTGCTTCTTCATAGTTCGAAGGTTCACCGTTGTCCAACAACATGATTTCCAGGACAGGGTTGCCGTACCACTCTGGTGCGGAACGTGTCCTTGTGGACCTACGAAGTTCAGTGGTAACTTGATGATGATCGTCATCATTAACTTCCTCTCTAGTCGGTGCAGGCACCACAAAAACATTTTCTTGTGCTGCGCTACTTTCCGGTTCGAGAGGGGTCATCTCATCAAGTTCCACTTTCCTCCCACTTACTTCTTTCGAGAGAAACTCTTTCTCCAGAAAGGACCCGTTCTTGGCAACGAAGATCTTGCCTTCGCATCTAAGGTAGAAGGTATACCCAATGGTTTCCTTAGGGTATCCTATGAAGACGCATTTTTTCGACTTGGGTTCGAGCTTTTCAGGTTGAAGTTTCTGGACATAAGCATCGCATCCCCAAACTTTAAGAAACGACAGCTTAGGTTTCTTTCCAAACCATAATTCATACGGTGTCGTCTCAACGGATTTCGACGGAGCCCTATTTAAAGTGAATGCGGCAGTCTCTAAAGCATAACCCCAGAATGATAACGGTAGATCGGTAAGAGACATCATAGATCGCACCATATCCATAGAGTGCGATTACGACGTTCGGACACACCATTACGCTGAGGTGTTCCAGGCAGCGTGAGTTGTGAAACAATTCCACATTTCCTTAAGTGTGTGCCAAATTCGTGACTCAAATATTCCCCTCCACGATCTGATCGTAAGAACTTTATTTTCCTGTCACGTTGATTCTCAACCTCACTCTGAAATTCCTTGAACTTTTCAAAGGTCTCAGACTTGTGTTTCATTAAGTAGACATACCCATATCTACTCAAGTCATCAGTGAGGGTGAGAACATAACGATAGCCACCGCGAGCCTCAACGCTCATTGGACCGCACACATCAGTATGTATGATTTCCAATAAGTTGGTTGCTCGCTCCATTGTTCCGGAGAACGGAGTCTTGGTCATTTTGCCCATGAGGCATGGTTCGCACGTGTCAAATGATTCATAATCAAGAGACTCCAAAAGTCCATCTGCATGGAGTTTCTTCATGCGTTTGACACCAATGTGACCAAGGCGGCAGTGCCACAAGTATGTGGGACTATCATTATCAACCTTACATTTCTTAGCATTCACACTATGAATATGTGTAACGTCACGTTCGAGATTCATTAAGAATAAACCATTGACCAGCGGGGCATGACCATAAAACATATCTCTCATATAAATAGAACAACCATTATTCTTGGATTTAAATGAGTAGCCATCTTGCATTAAACGAGATCCAGATACAATGTTCATGCTCAAAGCTGGCACTAAATAACAATTATTGAGGTTTCAAACTAATCCCGTAGGTAAATGTAGAGGTAGCGTGCCGACGGCGATCACATCGACCTTGGAACCATTCCCGACGCGCATCGTCACCTCGTCCTTCGCCAGTCTCCGCTTATTCCGCAGCTCCTGCTTTGAGTTACAAATATGAGCAACCGCACCGGTATCAAATAACCAGGAGCTACTACGAGCGCTGGTTAGGTACACATCAATAACATGTATATCACATATACCTTTGGTGTTGCCGGCCTTCTTATCCGCTAAGTATTTGGGGCAGTTCCGCTTCCACTGACCGTTTCCCTTGCAATAAAAGCAATCAGTCTCAGGCTTAGGTCCATTCTTTGTCTTCTTCCCGGCAGCTTGCTTACCGGGCGCGGCAACTCCCTTGCCGTCTTTCTTGAAGTTCTTCTTACCCTTGCCTTTCTTGAACTTAGTGGTTTTATTCACCATCAACACTTGATGTTCCTTTTTGATCTCCACCTCCGCTGATTTCAGCATTGAATATACCTCAGGAATGGTCTTTTCCATCCCCTGCATATTGAAGTTCATCACAAAGCTCTTGTAGCTAGGTGGGAGCGACTGAAGGATTCTGTCAACGACCGCGTCATCCGGGAGATTAACTCCCAGCTGAGACAAGCGGTTGTGCAACCCAGACATTTTGAGTATGTGTTCGCTGACGGAACTATTCTCCTCCATCTTACAACTGTAGAACTTGTCGGAGACTTCATATCTCTCGACCCGGGCATGAGCTTGGAAAACCATTTTCAGCTCTTGGAACATCTCATATGCTCCGTGCTACTCAAAATGCTTTTGGATCCCCGGTTCTAAGCTGTAAAGCATGCCGCACTGAACCAGGGAGTAATCATCACTACGCGACTGCCAGGCGTTCAGAACGTCTTGAGTTGCTGGGAAAACAGGTGCATCACCTAGCGGTGCTTCAAGGACATATGCTTTCTTGGCAGCTATGAGGATAATCCTCAGGTTACGGACCCAGTCCGTGTAGTTGCTACCATCGTCTTTCAGCTTGGTTTTCTCTAGGAACGCGTTGAAGTTGAGGGCAACATTAGCGTGGGCCATTTGATCTACAAGACATATTGTAAAGATTTTTTTTTAGACTAAGTTCATGATAATAAAGTTCATCTAATCAAATTATTAACGAACTCCCACTCAGACAGACATCCCTCTAGTCATCTAAGTGTTACATGATCTGAGTCAACTAGGCCGTGTCCGATCATCACGTGAGACGGACCAGTCATCATCGGTGAACATCTTCATGTTGATCGTATCTGCTATACGACTCATCTTCGACCTTTCGGTCTCTTGTGTTCCGAGGCCATGTCTGTACATGCTAGGCTCGTCAAGTCAACCTAAGTGTATTGCGTGTGTAAATCTGGCTTACACCCGTTGTATGCGAACGTTAGAACCTATCACACCCGATCATCACGTGGTGCTTCGGAACAACGAACCTTCGCAACGGTGCATAGTTAGGGGGGACACTTTCTTGAAATTTTAGCGAGGGATCATCTTATTTATGCTACCGTCGTTCTAAGCAAATAAGATGTAAAACATGATAAACATCACATGCAATCAAATAGTGACATGATATGGCCAATATCATTTTGCTCCTTTTGATCTCCATCTTCGGGGCGCCATGTTCATCATCGTCACCGGCATGACACCATGATCTCCATCATCATGATCTCCATCATCGTGTCTTCATGAAGTTGTCTTGCCAATTATTACTTCTACTACTATGGCTAACGGTTAGCAATAAAGTAAAGTAATTACATGACGTTTCAGTTGACATGCAGGTCATAAATAAATTAAGACAACTCCTAGGCTCCTGTCGGTTGTCATACTCATCGACATGCAAGTCGTGATTCCTATTACAAGAACATGATCAATCTCATACATCACATATATCATTCATCACATCCTTCTGGCCATATCACATCACATGACACTTGCTGCAAAAACAAGTTAGACGTCCTCTAACTGTTGTTGCAAACTTTTACGTGGCTGCTATAGGTTTCTAGCAAGAACGATTCTTACCTACGCCAAAACCACAACGTGATATGCCAATTTCTATTTACCCTTCATAAGGACCCTTTTCATCGAATCCGATCCGACTAAAGTGGGAGAGACAGACACCCGCTAGCCACCTTATGCAACTAGTGCATGTCAGTCGGTGGAACCTGTCTCACGTAAGCGTACGTGTAAGGTCGGTCCGGGCCGCTTCATCCCACGATGCCGCCGAATCAAGATAAGACTAGTAACGGCAAGTAAATTGACAAAATCAACGCCCACAACAACTTGTGTTCTACTCGTGCATAGAAACTACGCATAGACCTAGCTCATGATGCCACTTTAGGGGATCGTAGCAGAAATTTAAAATTTTCTACGCATCACCAAGATCAATCTATGGAGTTTACTAGCAACGAGAGAGATGAGTGCATCTACATACCCTTGTAGATCGCGAGCGGAAGCGTTCAAGAGAACGGGGTTGATGGAGTCGTACTCGTCGTGATCCAAATCACCGATGATCCTAGCGCCGAACGGACGGCACCTCCGCGTTCAACACACGTACGGTTGGGAGAGACGTCTCCTCCTTCTTGATCCAGCAAGGGGGGAGGAGAGGTTGATGGAGATCCAGCAGCACGACGGCGTGGTGGTGGAAGCAGCGGGGATCTCGGCAGGGGTTCGCCAAGCTCAGCGAGAGGGAGAGGTGTTACGGGGGGAGAGGGAGGCGCCAGGGGCTTAGGTGCGCAGCCCTCCCTCCCCCCTTTATATAGGGGCCCTGGGGGGGGCCGGCCCCTGGAGATCCCATCTCAAGGGGGGGCGGCGGCCAAGGGGGGGACTTGCCCCCCAAGTCAGGTGGGGCGCCCCCCACCCCTAGGGTTTCCAACCCTAGGCGCAGGGGGAGGCCCATGGGGGGCGCACCAGCCCACCAGGGGTTGGTTCCCTTCCCACTTCAGCCCATGGGGCCCTCCGGGATAGGTGGCCCCACCCGGTGGACCCCCCGGACCCTTCCGGTGGTCCTGGTACAATACCGGTGACCCCCGAAACTTTCCCGGTGGTCGAAACTGGACTTCCTATATACAAATCTTTACCTCCGGACCATTCCGGAACTCCTCGTGATGTCCAGGATCTCATCCGGGACTCCGAACAACTTTCGGGTTACCGCATACTAATATCTCTACAACCCTAGCATCACCGAACCTTAAGTGTGTAGACCCTACGGGTTCGGGAGACACGCAGACATGACCGAGACGACTCTCCGGTCAATAACCAACAGCGGGATCTGGATACCCATGTTGGCTCCCACATGCTCCTCGATGATCTCATTGGATGAACCACGATGTCGAGGATTCAAGTAATCCCGTATACAATTCCCTTTGTCAATCGGTACGTTACTTGCCCGAGATTCGATCGTCGGTATCCCAATACCTCGTTCAATCTCATTGCCGGCAAGTCACTTTACTCGTTCCGTAATGCATGATCCCGTGACTAACTACTTAGTCACATTGAGCTCAGTATGATGATATAATACCGAGTGGGCCCAGTGATACCTCTCCGTCATACGGAGTGACAAATCCCAGTCTCGATCCGAGCCAACCCAACAGACACTTTCGGAGATACCTGTAGTGCACCTTTATAGCCACCCAGTTACGTTGTGACGTTTGGCACACCCAAAGCATTCCTACGGTATTCGGGAGTTGCACGATCTCATGGTCTAAGGAAATGATACTTGACATTAGAAAAGCCTCGGCAAACGAACTACACGATCTAGTGCTATGCTTAGGATTGGGTCTTGTCCATCACATCATTCTCCTAATGATGTGATCCCGTTATCAATGACATCCAATGTCCATGGTCAGGAAACCGTAACCATCTATTGATCAACGAGCTAGTCAACTAGAGGCTCACTAGGGACATGTTATGGTCTATGTGTTCACACATGTATTACGATTTCCGGATAACACAATTATAGCATGAACAATAGACAATTATCATGAACAAGGAAATATAATAATAACCATTTTATTATTGCCTCTAGGGCATATTTCCAACACCATCCACTTTCTTCATTCATTGCCATGAGCTTCTTTGTGTCTTCCTCGTTTGGAGCTCAAAGGTACTCTGGGCCAAAAACTCAGATTATTATCTTCACAAAGACCCGGACGCATTTGATGGCGGTATCTTCTCCAATGCGAAGATATTCATCAGCATAGTCCGCGGGGACATCATATGCAATCACTCTCATCGCCGCCGATATTTTTTAATATGCACTAAACCCAAGTAAACCGGCGGCATTCCTACGTCGAGTGAAAAAACGGCAATTCTGCTCGCAAGCTTCAAAGATGCGCACGAAAAGAGGCCTACACATTCGATATCGCCTAAAAAATAGGTGAGCCAGATATGTTGGTACCTCGGCAAAGTAGTCCTTCATGAGCATCTCGTCGTCGAGAGCTCGGTTGCGGGGAATGCATAGCCGGCCAGCCGTGGATCCGCGACGCTTTTCTTCGGGCCCTTCTCAATTTTGTCCATGAGATGCAACAACACTAGGTTGTCGACATCATCTTCTAGATTCCTCAAGTAAGTTGTCATCGATGCAAAAGCAATAAAAATTGCTCATAAATATGTATGATATTTTATTGTAAGGGAAAGTAAGCTTTGTACGATCTTGTGATGGTAAAGAAATAAAGGCGAGCGACTGCATAATAAATGTTGCTATCACAAGGGGCAATATAAAGTGAGGTTCCTTTGCATTAAGAGCTTGCACATCCAAAAATAAAAAGCGCATGACAACCTCTGCTTCCCTCTGCGAAGGGCCTATCTTTTACTTTTATGTATTTATTTTTTATGCAAGAGTCAATAGTGATCATCCCTATTCCTCTCTATGTACTCATTAGTGGCAAGCATCATGTGGTGAATAGATTCATATATATATATATATATATATATATATATATATATATATATATATATATATACATACACACTGGTGCGCGTCGGTCCTAAACAAACGGTTTTTACCCCTTTCCGCGACGGCCTTCAGAACCGTCGCCAAGTGAGTGTGTGTGCGATAGGGGATCCTTCCCACACGACCCAGAAACCGTCGGGGATATGAAACAGTGATCCAGAGGCCTTCCAAAATGTAATCGTGTGCGTGCAGCACACACTAAATTCTTTCGCACGTGTGGTATCGGTGATTAAGCGTTTCTAATGACGCAGTGAAACCATACGGTCTGTCGTAACGAACCGTTTGGGAAACAGTATGTAAGGCACACGGGCCAACATATGAACTGTGTGTGATTTGTGCCCTATCGCACATGATTTTTCTGCGTAACCTGTCTGCCATGCTAGACTCCATCGCACACGTTTTCCAACAATTACCGTCTGCGATAATGTTCTATCACAAGCGATTCAGGAGCCCCTTCGCACATATACAAGTGCTGCAGACCGTTTGTGATTTGTTAGGTATCACCGACGGTTGCCGCAAGAGTGGCATGTGCTTTTCGTTTGGGATCCCACACGTTTCCTGAAAAAAATACGACTGGGTTTGTCTTTTGCATTGGGCACGGTTTACTCCCAGTTCTCGTGTGCGATAACACGACATCACAAATGGTTCCGGAGAACATACGCACACGTAGTAGCATTGTGAATCGTTTGCGATCTGCTGTGTATCACCGACGGTTCCAATACGATTGACATATGCTTTCCGATGTGGATCGCACACACTCATTTAGTTGAACCGTTTGCGGAGCAATTGCCAGGTCAAAACAAAAATATCCCATTTTGAATCGGCACGCAAAAAGCAAATTCGCCACAATATTCAATTGAACAAATAAACAAAAATATCCCATTTTGAATCGGCACGCAAAAAGCAAATTCGCCACAATATTCAGTTGAACAAATAGTGTCCATAGGAAGAACATTCATCAGATTTCGCAACAATTGCAATTGAACATATGGTAGCTAAATTCCAATGATTTGTCCACACATATATGCATTATATAATTAATCATAGTGTACGAAATACGAAGACCTCATCAGATGGAAAACAATGGATCCATGCGTTATATGTTTAGCGGCTAACTCTTACTCAATGTTTCAGGAGAACGCATGCTGAAATCTTCATTATCACCAGTGGGATTGATGTAGTGATCCAGGAAGAAGTCGCTGATAAATCTCCGAACCATCAGCAATTCACCAGCCGGGAGCGGTTTCAGGGGTCCTCGGTTTTAAGATGAGCTGCAGTATTTTTAAGATCAGAATGTGCCATATGAGTGGAGTAGAAGATATTAATTAAGATAGACTTACTGGTACTAATTCGCGAGGATTGTCACAACTATCAGCAGATTTGCAGATGGAGATCATGTGTCTGCAAACATAGTATCCACAAAGGTTGGTCCCTGCTTCTTGCTGAGGACACTGAAATTTTTTGTACAAAATTAGTCATGTATTTGTCCTGTTAGGAACAACCTAACCGGTGTTAGATGTATTATTTTTTCTTTGGACAAAATAGAAAGAGATTTATTTAGAAGCTTGAACATTTGACTAGCGTAAGGAAAGGTATTTGCAGACTGTTGGATAAATTTTCCAAAAATAATGGATTTCGGTGTGTTACCGGAGAAACGATCTCGTGCTGCAGAGGTAGTTTCCTCTTGAACAGGTTCCCTGTTTAGTTTCCCACAATGCGAGCACACTGCAAATGATGATGAATTTTGACAACATCAATTATTGAACCAGATATGAATGCAAATTAATTTCAACATCATAGAATTCAATACCTATCCAAGAATTGCTGAAGATGCGTCAGATCCTGAGCGTTTGTTGACTCTCTGAGAGAATCGATGTAGTAAACTGTGTTCTTGTTTGGAACAATGAATACCAATATCCAGTGATTGCTACATATTAAGAAAGCCATGAACTTACGAATGATGTCGAAATCTGAAAGACAATCAGTGTATGCGTGGTTGTTTACTTGACTTACCCTTCATGATATGGCCAGAGAAATGATTCTGCATGGGACGTGTTTTCGAAGATACGGACGACCGTGTTAACGGCCCAGTCCCGTCGGTCCTTTTCATGTAATGTTGTGCCATTTGCTAATGCAGGATCTATGAAATACACACTCTCACTTTGTCTTCTCTGCGCGTTCAATCCCCTGAGAGGAATAAAATGCAGTTAGCTGTTTATCATTTACAGCCTTGTATGGAGAAGTTGATCAGAGTTTGTTAAGTACTTACAAAATCACGCATCTAACAAGAGTGGCATCGAGCACGTTGAAGTTGAAGAAGAGATGTAAGTCCTTGAAACTCACAATGATGGAACCAACATCGTGTTGGAAATGATCTCTGTTGTAGTGGAATAGCAAATGGTGATGACCTTCTGACATTTGATCCATGCAATATTCATGTAACTCGCGGCAACTGGAGCTGCACTCATCAAAGTATTCGCCAACAAGAAATGGCTGACCATGGACGTAATTGCGTGCTTCAAGTACGTCTGCTTTTCTTTTAGCAAGCAACAATTCTACTTGTTCATCATCCATGGCGTCAGAAATAATATTACTCCACGATTCGAACAAGCTGCTGTTAATTTGGTTCTGGGCGATGAGTGCTTTAAGTAAGAGGCAATCATTCTCTTTCCTCTTCACTTTCCCGCTGTGCTTCCTCGTGGTCGTGGGTGTAGCCTTTTTGGCCACTTCCTTCTTGGTACTTGAAGCATTTCTGGCAGAACATCTGGTTGCCTGCACGGTAGACTGCCGAGCAGACGGTGAAGCTTGGACAGACTTCTTAGCAGACTGTTTGTCTATGCCGGACCGCTGAGCTGGCGATGCTGCAGTGACAGACTGCTGGGCTGTAGGAGTAGAGGCATCGGACTGCTGACCATGCGTTGAAGCTATGCCGGGTTTCTGCGCAGGTGGTGCCAACTTGTCGATGTGCTGAGGAGGCCGTGCCAACGCGTTGGTTTGCTGAGCAGGAAGTGCTAACGCATTGGTATGCTGATCATGCACCTGCGGACCAACAGACTGATGAGCAGTCGGTTCTGGACCTACAGACTGCTTAGCAGGCGGTTCCGAAGCATCAGACTACTTAGCAGTCTGTTCCACCAGGTTGGACTGCTGAGCATGTGCTGCAGCTGGGTCTCCCCCCGCTGCTTCAGCGGCCGGCAATTGAACCGGTGGTGTGTCATCAGCAGTTGTAGGCCTTGCCACTGGCTGCTTTGGGGCAGAGGATGACATGGCCTGTACACCACAAAGTCGGTCCGGCTGATCACAGGTTGATGCATCAGCCCGCGAGAGCTGCTCTGGCAAGGAGAGCGTCACCAGTTGAGGGGCGATAGTGGTTGCTCTTGGCGGGGCTTCAGGAATCTCATTGATGAACTCTATTTCCTTTCGTGGCCACTGGATGTGATGTAACAGTGTTTCTCCCAAGGTCCTTTGCTCATCGAAGTCTCCTGGGACATTCTTCAGGGCAAATTCATTGAATCCAGGCTTTACTTCAGTCACGTAGCACTTCACACAGTCCGGCTTCAATGGCACATTGTCCAAGAAGAGGCCATCTTCCAAGAAGGGTGGGCAAACCCAGTCTGTTGCACATTTTAATGTACCTTCATAATGTGTAAGCACGCCCTTTAGTCTGTCTTTCATTCCAGATAGATCAGATATAGCATCATCACGAGCAGCTGCAGTCTCAGTGTCGCTGGGGTCAGCTGATGCACAACTACTCTTGTGCAGTGTTGTGGCACAATAAGCAGCATCATCCATGCCTGCCTCCCCTCCCGTCTGCTGGATATATGTCAGTGTTAGAGTCTTCTACATCGTCATCATTGACTCCTCAACATCCTTTCGAACAGCCGGAAACAATGCATTCTGCTTCATTTCACTCCTCGCTTTTTTCATGCTGAGCCTCTCTTCTTTGCTGAGTGTGAAAGCATCTTGTGCAGGACATTAAAGCCTATACCCCTTGCACGGCCGGGGGCTCTTTTGTGTCCAGAGCAATGGACAGAATGTCACATGGCCCTGAGTTCCTGTAGAACCTTCCAGGGATCTTGGAAGCCTCTACCATCACTTCATACGGTTTGGCGTCACGTGCGTTTTCAAAGTAATAAGTTCCGTCATCATGCCTCTTTGCACGTGCCCGCAAGTAGTCTTTGGCGCATTCGCCCTTGATTTCACTAAAGGTTGGACTCCCACCCGCCGCTACTGCTTCTTTGTCCTCCTGTTCCCATATCAGTTTCATGCCGTAGTATCCTGCCACACCCATACGGTGGGGGTGTATGTTCTTCTTCTGAAGTTCCGATTGCTTGAAACTCTTCGCAGCAAACTCTGGAGTTGCCCTGACCCTTTTGAATTCTGCCCAGTCTGCCTTTGTAATTTGGGGGTATGCGGGGATTGGGTCCTTGCCTTCACTCAAGTACTTCTTGTACATCACGTGCTTCCAGTTTCTCCAAGTATCCCTAGCCTTCTTCAGTGCAACGTGTTCCACCTGCATTCTCCACTGCTCTGGAACGTTGAAGTGCTCCATGATCTCCCGGACTATCCTTCGCCGTGTTTCTGTGTCAGCCTTCCGAAACCCCGGCAGATTAATGTTGAGCCTTGCCCTGCCAACAAATCCACACACACTCCTGAACCTCATGCATGCTTTATCTGGTTTAGTTGGAGCCCATGACTTTAAATCAATCTCGGTTACTTCATATACACGTTTATGCTGGTGTGTGGGCTTCCTTGGAGCGTTCCTCCGTGTTCTGACCGGAAGGGTAATTGATGCAGCTCTATCCCGTTCAAGACTACTTGATCCCTCACAATCTGCTGAAGACCTAGGGTTGTCCGAATCAGATGAAGATACATAGCCTGAATGAGTGTTGTCGCTACTACTCGGCATCTACAGAGAACACATGCGAAACTCAGGAAAGGAGGATAAGCATAAAACTAACAACTTGGTATCAAGCTTTCTAAACATTCCATGCAATAATTTAGAAAATGTATGGCTAATTTGTTAAGTTTGTGTGACTCAGGCGCCCGCAATCTGTAAATAGGCAGTAACTTATTGGAACAAATACAGGTTATATGTAGTAAGGAAGGTAGATAATGAACACATATACGCTCTTTGTTATTTTATAGCCAATTTGGGAACATACGAAACGAAATTGGAAGAGGGATTGCGAGGAAATATGCCTCACTGCGATGGAGAGCAGTAACTAACAGGCTTCTTAACGCAAACCCGGCCGGACCACAGGAGAGGCGAGGGTTACTGCATCGATATGCTCGAGGGTGGCTGGCGAGCAAACGAAGACGACGAGGCGCGGGCCGCCGCGTGTTGGGAACGACAGTGGAGGTAGGCTTGACGCTGAAGAGCGGGCACACGGCCGTGGTGAGCACGGCGATGCCGGAGAGGGTTCTGCTGTGGATTTGGGGAGGGGGAGCTGACGAAGGAGATTGGGTGGACTAGTTGAGTGAAACACGGGCGGACGGTGGAGGGGTGTTGGCGGCCTAGGTGAAAAGGGTGAAAATATCCCCGGTCGCCGCGCGCGGAAAGGCCTATGCAAATGGTTGCCTCTAAGCGCTCGTGTGCACAAACAGAATAATTTCGTTTGAAATGAAGACGTACTAATTTTGAAATGAAGACGTGAGTTCATCGTTTCTCATCTAAATTTTTCGTATGTAAACCAATCACAATTTTACCACGGGTTTGATTTGCTGGCGCATTTTAGGTCTCGCGTGCTATATGTAATACATTTTTTGGCATTTACCATGCATGTTTGCATATAAATCAATTCCTAGCCGGACTGCATTTCCTGTCGAAAGGGATGAGGATTGTCGTTCGATCTGGGAGCATCCAACGGTGCAGATGTACGATCCGTGGGGTTTGGGTTCTGGCCAATCAGAAAGCACGACTCAGATCGCACGCGCAGCGAGGGGGGGCATCGGCCACGGTTTGGTAGGCACACGGCTTTCGTGTGTGAACCGTGTGCTATTTGAAAACATTTTTGGAGGATCTATTTGAAAACATGTACATGTGTTGTCGAAAGGGATGAGGATCGCCATTCGATCAAGG
The DNA here is from genome assembly GCF_018294505.1 of Triticum aestivum. Classification (NCBI taxonomy): domain Eukaryota; kingdom Viridiplantae; phylum Streptophyta; class Magnoliopsida; order Poales; family Poaceae; genus Triticum; species Triticum aestivum. The sequence goes on along the minus strand of NC_057796.1, from coordinate 200,820,233 downwards.
AGAATCCAACGGTGCAGACGTACGATCCATGGGGTTTGGGTTCTGGCCAATCAGAACGCACGACTCAGATCGCGCGCGTGGCAGAGGGGTGGGGGGTGTGCATCGGCCATGGTTTAGTGGACACACGGCTTTCGTGAGTGAACCGTGTGCTCTTTGAAAATATTTACGTTACCTAACATCATATTTTTGTTCGAATGAAAACATGAGTTCATCGTTTCGCCTCCAATTTTTTCCACGATAAGAAATCATGAGTATAGTGGAGAGTGTCATATACTAGTATCATGAATATACAGTACATATGATACTACCTTTAATTAATTATAGCGCATAGCTAGTATAATACATAGAGTATCGTATATCATATATATATATATATATCATATATATATATAATATATATATATATCATATATATATATAATATATATATATCATATTTATTGCCATGCATGACACAAATTAGCATCGCATTTAACATGATACGGTATCTACCTACTATATGTTACTCTAACCCTCTTTATATATATTTAATTCTTTGCCACATCAGCATATATACTTGCTATTTCCGAGTGCATGACATCGTCGACTATGATACCACCACTATGGCCAGCCTTATATAGGGAGTATCATATAGTACTATATATATAGTATCATGCATATGATACTAGTGTATGATACTAGGTACGTACCTTCATAGTGCATATATAGTATCATAGAGTAGTACTAGCTCCCTCTGTAAACTAATATAAGAGCGTTTAGATTACTAAATAGTGACCTAAACGCTTTTATATGTGCATGCATGTATTGCAATTAATACATTGGAAAACATAAATTTTTTAGGAAAACAAAAGCATTAATTGGGTGTTCTCGCAAACTACAAAAGGTATTCCACCACTCACCATCTATCTTGGTTGGTGAGATTTTTGAAATGAGCCCTATAAGGCTGGTTGTAATGGGGAGTATCATATATATATATATACTAGTAGTATCATGCATATATATATATATATATATATATATATATATATATATATATATAATAGTGTAGCTAGGATACTAGCTACTTCCGTAATGCATTGTATCATAAGTTAACATCTTAGGTTGCCTTACTAATCACACAAAGTAGTAGTACAACATTTAATTGTTGGGGAACGTAGTAATTTCAAAAAAAAATCCTACGCACACACAGGATCATGGTGATGCATAGCAACGAGAGGGGAGAGTGTGTCCACGTACCCTCGTAGACCGAAAGCGAAAGCGTTAGCACAACGCGGTTGATGTAGTCGTACGTCTTCACGATCCGACCGATCCGAGTACCGAACGTACGAAACCTCCGAGTTCAGAACACGTTCAGCTCGATGACGTCCCTCGAACTCCGATCCAGCCGAGCTTTGAGGGAGAGTTCCGTCAGCACGACGTCGTGGTGACGGTGATGATGATGCTACCGACGCAGGGCTTCGCCTAAGCACCGCTAGGATATGATCAAGGTGGAATATGGTGGAGGGGGGCACCGCACACGGCTAAGAGATCAAGAGATCAATCGTTGTGTCTCCAAGGGGTGCCCCCTCCCCGTATATAAAGGAGTGGAGGAGGGGGAGGGGGCCGGCCACCCTAGGCGCGCTCCATGAGGAGTCCTACTCCCATCGGGAGTAGGACTCCCCCTTCCAAGTGGGAGTAGGAGAGGAGAGGGAAGGAGAGAGAGGGGGGAAGGAAAGGGGGCGCCGCCCCCCCTCCTTGTCCAATTCGGACTTGGGGGGGGGGAAGGGGGCGCATGGCTGCCCTTGGTCGCCCCTCCTCTTCTCCACTAGGGCCCAATAGGCCCATTAATCTCCCCGGGGGGTTCCGGTAACCCCCCGGTACTCCGCTATGTGTCCGAAACTCCCCGAAACCATTCCGGTGTTCGAACATAGTCATCCAATATATCGATCTTTATGTCTCGACCATTTTGAGACTCCTCGTCATGTTCGTGATCATATCCGGGACTCCGAAATACCTTCGGTACATCAAAACACAAAACTCATAATACCGATTGTCATCTAACTTTAAGCGTGCGGACCCGACGGGTTCGAGAACTATGTAGACATGACCGAGACACGTCTCCGGTCAATAACCAATAGCGGAACCTGGATGCTCATATTGGCTCCTACATATTCTATGAAGATCTTTATCGGTCAAACCGCATAACAACATACGTTGTTCCCTTTGTCATCAGTATGTTACTTGCCCGAGATTCGATCGTCGGTATCTCAATACCTAGTTCAATCTCGTTACCGGCAAGGCTCTTTACTCGTTCCGTAATGCATCATCCCGCAACTAACTCATTAGTCACATTGCTTGCAAGGCTTATAGTGATGTGCATTACCGAGAGGGCCCAGAGATACCTCTCCGACAATCGGAGTGACAAATCCTAATCTCGAAATACGCCAACTCAACAAGTACCTTCGGAGACACCTATAGAGCACCTTTATAATCATCCAGTTACGTTGTGATGTTTGGTAGCACACAAAGTGTTCCTCCGGTAAACGGGAGTTGCATAATCTCATAGTCATAGGAACATGTATAAGTCATGAAGAAAGCAATACCAACATACTAAACGATCAAGTGCTAAGCTAACGGAATGGGTCAAGTAAATCACATCATTCTCCTAATGATGTGACCCCGTTAATCAAATGACAACTCATGTCTATGGTTAGGAAACTTAACCATCTTTGATTAACGAGCTAGTCAAGTAGAGGCATACTAGTGATACTATGTTTGTCTATGTATTCACACATGTATTATGTTTCCGGTTAATACAATTCTAGCATGAATAATAAACATTTATCATGATATAAGGAAATTAATAATAACTTTATTATTGCCTCTAGGGAATATTTCCTTCAGTCTCCCACTTGCACTAGAGTCAACAATCTAGTTCACATCGCCATGTGATTTAACGCCAATAGTTCACATCACCATGTGACCAACACCCAAAGGGTTTACTAGAGTCAATAATCTAGTTCACATCGCTATGTGATTAACACCCAAAGAGTACTAAGGTGTGATCATGTTTTGCTTGTGAGAGAAGTTTAGTCAACGGGTCTGCCACATTCAGATCCGTATGTATTTTGCAAATTTCTATGTCAACAATGCTCTGCACGGAGCTACTCTAGCTAATTGCTCCCACTTTCAATATGTATCCAGATTGAGACTTAGAGTCATCTGTATCAGTGTCAAAACTTGCATCGATGTAACCCTTTATGACGAACCTTTTGTCACCTTCATAACCGAGAAACATATCCTTATTCCACTCAGGATAATTTTGACCGATGTTCAGTGATCTACTCCTAGATCACTATTGTACTCCCTTGTCAAACTCAGTGTAGGGTATACAATAGATCTAGTACACAGCATGGCATACTTTATAGAACCTATGGCTGAGGCATGGGGAATGACTTTCATTCTCTTTCTATCTTCTGGCGTGGTCGGGTTTTGAGTCTTACTCAATTTCACACCTTGTAACACAGGCAAGAACTCTTTCTTTGACTGTTCCATTTTGAACTACTTCTAAATCTTGTCAAGGTATGTACTCATTGAAAAAACTTATCAAGCATCTTGATCTATCTCTATAGATCTTGATGCTCAATATGTAAGCAGCTTCACCGAGGTCTTTCTTGGAAAAACTCCTTTCAAATACTCCTTTATGCTTTCCAGAAAATTCTACATTATTTCCGATCAACAATATGTCATTCACATATATTTATCAGAAATGTTGTAGTGCTCCCACTCACTTTCTTGTAAATACAGGCTTCACCACAAGTCTGTATAAAACTATATGCTTTGATCAACTCATCAAAGCGTATATTCCAACTCCGAGATGCTTGCACCACTCCATAGATGGATCGCTGGAGCTTGCACATTTTGTTAGCACCTTTAGGATCGACAAAACCTTCTGGTTGCATCATATACAACTCTTCTTTAAGAAATCCATTAAGGAATGTAGTTTTGACATCCATTTGCCAGATTTCATAGAATGTGGCAATTTTCTAACAAGATTCAGACAGACTTTAAGCATCGCTACGAGTGATAAAATCTCATCGTAGTCAACACCTTGAACTTTGTCAAAACCATTTTCGACAAGTCTAGCTTTGTAGATAGTAACACTACTATCAGTGTTCGTCTTTCTCTTGAAGATCCATTTGTTTTCTATGGCTTTCCGATCATCGGGCAAGTCAACCAAATTCCACACTTTGTTCTCATACATGGATCCCATCTCAGATTTCATGGCCTCAAGCCATTTTGTGGAATCTGGGCTCACCATTGCTTCTTCATAGTTCATAGGTTCACCTTGGTCAAGTAACATGACCTCCAAAATAGGATTGCCATACCACTCTGGTGCGGATCTTACTCTGGTTGACCTACGAGGTTCAGTAGTAACTTGATCTGAAGTTTCATGATCGATATCATTAGCTTCCTCACTAATTGGTGTAGGTGTCACAGGAACCGGTTTCCGTGATGAACTACTTTCCAATAAGGGAGGAGGTACAGTTACCTCATCAATTTTTACTTTCCTCCCACTCACTTCTTTCGAGAGAAACTCCTTCTCTAGAAAGGATCCATTCTTGGCAACGAATGTCTTGCCTTCGGATCTATGATAGAAGGTGTACCCAACTGTCTCCTTTGGGTATCCTATGAAGACATATTTCTCTGATTTGGGTTTGAGCTTATCAGGATGAAACTTTTTCACATAAGCATCGCAACCCCAAACTTTAAGAAACGACAACTTTGGTTTCTTGCCAAACCACAGTTCATAAGGCGTCGTCTCAACGGATTTTGATGGTGCCCTATTTAACGTGAATGCAGTCGTCTCTAAAGCATAACCCCAAAACGATAGCGGTAAATCAGTAAGAGACATCATAGATCGCACCATATCTAGTAAAGTACGATTATGACGTTTGGACACACCATTACGCTGTGGTGTTCCAGGTGGCGTGAGTTGCGAAACTATTCCGCATTGTTTCAAATGTAGACCAAACTCGTAACTCAAATATTCTCCTCCACGATCAGATGGTAGAAACTTTATTTTCTTGTTACAATGATTTTCCACTTCACTCTGAAATTCTTTGAACTTTTCAAATGTTTCAGACTTATGTTTCATTAAGTAGATATACCCATATCTGCTCAAATCATCTATGAAGGTGAGAAAATAATGATACCCGCCATGAGCCTCAACATTCATTGGACCACATACATCAGTATGTATGATCTCCAACAAATCAGTTGCTCGCTCCATAGTTCCGGAGAACGGCGTTTTAGTCATCTTGCCCATGAGGCATGGTTTGCAAGTACCAAGTGATTCATAATCAAGTGATTCCAAAAGTCCATCAGTATGGAGTTTCTTCATGTGCTTTACACCAATATGACCCAAACGGCAGTGCCACAAATAAGTTGCACTATCATTATCAACTCTGCATCTTTTGGATTCAACATTATGAATATGTGTATCACTACTTTCGAGATTCAACAAAAATAGACCACTCTTCAAGGGTGCATGACCATAAAAGATATTACTCATATAAATAGAACAACTATTATTCTCATATTTAAATGAATAACCGTCTCGCATTAAACAAGATCCATATATAATGTACATGCTTAACGCTGGCACCAAATAACAATTATTTAGGTCTAAAACTAATCCCGAAGGTAGATGTAGAGGTAGCGTGCCGACGGTGATCACATCGACTTTGGAACCATTTCCCCCGCGCATCGTCACCTCGTCCTTAGCCAGTGTTCGCTTAATCCCCTGTTTCGAGTTGCAAATATTAGCAACAGAACCAGTATCAAATACCCAGGTTGAAAGGATCAATATAGTTGACTAGAGGGGGGCGTGAATAGGCAACTAACAATTTTTAGCTTTTCTTTACCAATTTAAACTTTGCATCAAAGTAGGTTGTCTAGATATGCAACTAGGTGAGCAACCTATATGATGCAACAACAACAAGCACACAAGCAAGCAAGGGATATAACACAAATAAGCTTGCACATGTAAAGGCACGAGATAACCAAGAGTGGAGCCGGTGTAGACGAGGATGTGCTACCGAAGTTCCTTCCTTTTGAAGGGAAGTACGTCTCCGTTGGAGCGGTGTGGAGGCACAATGCTCCCCAAGAAGCCACTAGGGCCACCGTATTCTCCTCACACCCTCACACAATGCGAGATGCCGTGATTCCACTATTGGTGCCCTTGGAGGCGGCGACCGAACCTTTACAAACAAGGTTGGGGCTATCTTCACAACTTAATTGGAGGCTCCCAACGACACCACGAAGCTTCACCATAATGGACTATGGCTCCGGGGTGACCTCAACCGTCTAGGGTGCTCAAACACCCAAGAGTAACAAGATCCGCAAGGGATTAGTGGGGGGAATCAAATTTCTCTTGGTGGAAGTGTAGATCGGGGCCTTCTCAACCAATCCCGAGCAAATCAACAAGTTTGATTGGCTAGGGAGAGAGATTGGGCAAAAATGAAGCTTGGAGCAATAACGGAGCTTAGAGTTGGAAGAGGTAGTCAACTAGAGGAAGAATACACCCCTTATATAGTGGAGAACCAAATCCAACCGTTATCCACTTAACCAGCCCGCGACCTACGGTACTACCGCCCGGGAAAAGCGGTACTACCGCAAGGCCTTACGGTACTACCGCGACCGACCGCGGTACTACCGCTGCTACGGCAGGAACTAGGATAGGCCTGAAACACTGAGGCTGAGGGCGGTACTGCCGCAGGAGCGGTAGTACCGCTCCCCCTTGCGGTACTACCGCAAGGCAGGATTGGCCTAGCCTGGGAAGGGTGCGGATGAATAAAAATACATCCGTGCCAACTTCCGCTAAAAAACAATCGATGCAAAAATCCGACACGGTACTACCGCACATGGCATGCGGTACTACCGCGCAGGGAGCGGATGTAAAAAATTACATCCGCCCCTACTTCCGCTCATGTAGCTGTGCCAGACCAGGACTCACGGTACTACCGCGCGCATGGGGCGGTACTACCGCGTAGGGCGCGGACGTAAAAAATTACGTCCGCTCCTACAGCCGACGGAGCGGCTGAGTCTGGTCTGAGGCCACGGTAGTACAGCTCCGTAGAAGCGGTACTACAGCGGGCGCCTACGGTACTACCGCAAGGGCGTGCGGTACTACCGCATGCCCCAGAACAGCAACACTAGGAATCCTTCTCTTTGCATAGAAACGAGGAAAACGGAGGATGCTCCAAAGCGCAAGGGAAAGGCGGTGTATAGGAAGAAAATGTGTACGTGATGATTCCACCCGAACCTTTCCGAAGCGGACCCCCTCTTAATAGTACGGCTTTCCTACGACTCAACTCCACCGAAAAGAAACGTAGAAAAACGCCATCTTCAATAGTCTTCGAGGGGCACCAAACCGTCCTGTGCCTAGCGATGAAATGTCTGAAAAACTCAAGGCACACGATTAGTCCACAAAAGCATTGTCATCAATCACCAAAACATCTTAGGGATAAATATGCCCTTACACAGGTGCTACTGCGAGCTCTAGTAAGGTACACATCAATAACATGTATATCACATATACCTTTCTTCACCTTGCCATCCTTCTTATCCGCCAAATACTTGGGGTAGTTCCGCTTCCAGTGATCAGTCCCTTTGCAGTAGAAGCACTTAGTCTCAGGCTTAGGTCCAGACTTGGGGCTTCTTCACTCGAGCAGCAACTTGCTTGCCGTTCTTCTTGAAGTTCCCCTTCTTCCCTTTGCCCCTTTTCTTGAAAACTAGTGGCCTTGTCAACCATCAACACTTGATGTTTTTCTTGATTTCTACCTTCGCCGATTTTAGCATCGCGAAGAGCTTGGGAATTGTTTTCGTCATCCCTTGCATATTATAGTTCATCACGAAGTTCTAGTAACTTGGTGATAGTGACTAGAGAACTTTGTCAATCACTATTTTATCTGGAAGATTAACTCCCACTTGATTCAAGCGATTGTAGTACCCAGACAATCTGAGCACATGCTCACTGCTTGAGCTATTCTCCTCCATCTTTTAGCTATAGAACTTGTTGGAGACTTCATATCTCTCAACTCGGGTATTTGCTTGAAATATTAACTTTAACTCCTGGAACATCTCATATGGTCCATGACGTTCAAAACGTCTTTGAAGTCCCGATTCTAAGCCGTTAAGCATGGTGCACTAAACTATCAAGTAGTCATCATATTGAGCTAGCCAAACGTTCATAACATCTGCATCTGCTCCTGCAATAGGCCTGTCACCTAGCGGTGCATCAAGGACATAATTCTTCTGTGCAGCAATGAGGATAAACCTCAGATCACGGACCCAGTCCGCATCATTGCTACTATCATCTTTCAACTTAGTTTTCTCTAGGAACATATCAAAAATAAAACAGGGGAGCTATACGCGAGCTATTGATCTACAACCTAGATATGCTAATACTACCAGGACTAAGTTCATGATAAATTAAAGTTCAATTAATCATATTACTTAAGAACTCCCACATAGATAGACATCCCTCTAATCATCTAAGTGATCACGTGATCCATATCAACTAAACCATGTCCGATCATCACGTGAGATGGAGTAGTTTTCAATGGTGAACATCACTATGTTGATCATATCTACTATATGATTCAAGCTCGACCTTTCGGTCTTAGTGTTCTGAGGCCATATCTGCATATGCTAGGCTCGTCAAGTTTAACCCGAGTATTCCGCGTGTGCAAAAATTGGCTTGCACCCGTTGTAGATGAACGTAGAGCTTATCACACCCGATCATCACGTGGTGTCTCGGCACGACGAACTTTGGCAACGGTGCATACTCAGGGAGAACACTTTTATCTTGAAATTTAGTGAGAGATCATCTTATAATGCTACCGTCAATCAAAGCAAAATAAGATGCATAAAAGATAAACATCACATGTAATCAATATAAGTGATATGATATGGCCATCATCATCTTGTGCTTGTGATCTCCATCTCCGAAGCACCGTCATGATCACCATCATCACCGGCGCGAGACCTTGATCTCCATCATAGCATCGTTGTCGTCTCGCCAGCTATTGCTTCTACGACTATCGCTACCGCTTAGTGATAAAGTAAAACAATTATAGGGCGATTGCATTGCATACAATAAAGCGACAACCATATGACTCCTGCCAGTTGCCGATAACTCGGTTACAAAACATGATCATCTCATACAATAAAATATAGCATCATGCCTTGACCATCTCACATCACAACATGCCCTGCAAAAACAAGTTAGACGTCCTCTGCTTTGTTGTTGCAAGTTTTACGTGGCTGCTACGGGCTGAGCAAGAACTGTTCTTACCTATGCATCAAAACCACAACGATAGTTCGTCAAGTTAGTGTTGTTTTAACCTTCTCAAGGACCGGGCGTAGCCACACTCGGTTCAACTAAAGTTGGAGAAACTGACACCCGCCAGCCACCTGTGTGCTAAGCATGTCGGTAGAACCAGTCTCGCGTAAGCGTACGCGTAATGTCGGTCCGGGCCGCTTCATCCAACAATACCGCCGAACCAAAGTATGACATGCTGGTAAGCAGTATGACTTGTATCGCCCACAACTCACTTGTGTTCTACTCGTGCATATAACATCTACGCATAAAACCAGGCTCTGATGACACTGTTGGGGAACGTAGTAATTTCAAAAAAATTCCTACGCACACACAGGATCATGGTGATGCATAGCAACGAGAGGGGAGAGAGTGTCCACGTACCCTCGTAGACCGAAAGCGGAACTGTTAGCACAACGCGGTTGATGTAGTCGTACGTATTCACGACCCGACCGATCCGAGTACCGAACGTACGGCACCTCCGAGTTCAGCACACGTTCACCTCGATGACGTCCCTCGAACTCTGATCCAGCCGAGCTTTGAGGGAGAGTTCCATCAGCACGATGGCGTAGTGATGGTGATGATGATGCTACCGACGCAGGGCTTCGCCTAAGCACCGCTACGATATGATCGAGGTGGAATATGGTGGAGGGGGGCACCGCACACGGCTAAGAGATCAAGAGATCAATTGTTGTGTCTCCAAGGGGTGCCCCCTCCCCGTATATAAAGGAGTGGAGGAGGGGGAGGGGGCCGGCCACCCTAGGCGCGCCCCATGAGGAGTCCTACTCCCACCGGGAGTAGGACTCCCCCTTCCAAGTGGGAGTAGGAGAGGAGAGGGAAGGAGAGAGAGGGGGAAAGGAAAGGGGGGGCGCCGCCCCCCTCCTTGTCCAATTCGGACTGGGGGGAAGGGGGCGCGCGGCTGCCCTTGGCCGCCCCTCCTCTTCTCCACTAGGGCCCAATAGGCCCATTAGTCTCCCCGGGGGGTTCCGGTAACCCCCCGGTACTCCGGTATGTCTCCGAAACTCCCCGAAACCATTCCAGTGTCCGAACATAGTCGTCCAATATATCGATCTTTATGTCTCGACCATTTCGAGACTCCTTGTCATGTCCGTGATCATATCCGGGACTCCAAACTACCTTAGGTACATCAAAACACAAAACTCATAATACCAATCATCATCTAACTTTAAGCGTGCGGACCCTACGGGTTCGAGAACTATGTAGACATGACCGAGACACGTCTCCGGTCAATAATAACCTATAGCGGAACCTGGATGCTCATATTGGCTCCTACATATTCTACGAAGATCTTTATCGGTCAAACCGCATAACAACATACGTTGTTCCCTTTGTCATCGGTATGTTACTTGCCCGAGATTCGATCGTCGGTATCTCAATACCTAGTTCAATCTCGTTACCGGCAAGTCTCTTTACTCGTTTCGTAATGCATCATCCCACAACTAACTCATTAGTCACATTGCTTGCAAGGCTTATAGTGATGTGCATTACCGAGAGGGCCCAGAGATAACTCTCCGACAATCGGAGTGACAAATCCTAATCTCGAAATACGCCAACTCAACAAGTACCTTCGGAGACACCTGTAGAGCACCTTTATAATCACCCAGTTACGTTGTGACGTTTGGTAGCACACAAAGTGTTCCTCCGGTAAACGGGAGTTGCATAATCTCATAGTCATAGGAACATGTATAAGTCATGAAGAAAGCAATGGCAACATACTAAACGATCAAGTGCTAAGCTAACGGAATGGGTCAAGTCAATCACATAATTCTCCTAATGATGTGATCCCGTTAATCAAATGACAACTCATGTCTATGGTTAGGAAACTTAACCATCTTTGATTAACGAGCTAGTCAAGCAGAGGAATACTAGTGACACTATGTTTGTCTATGTATTCACACATGTATTATGTTTCCGGTTAATACAATTCTTGCATGAATAATAAACATTTATCATGATATAAGGAAATAAATAATAACTTTATTATTGCCTCTATGGCATATTTCCTTCATTAATATGATACGGTATCATGATATGATACCACATCCTCATCATCCAGAAAGTCTAGTTGCCATGCATGATACCGCTTATGATAATACCATTACAACCAGCCTAGCTAAACTGGAAAGGAGGGAGTATGAGACTAGCTAGCCACAATGGAGAGTAGTACACTGGTAACATACACATATCCCTAGACTATATATGTTACTACCTTCATAGTGGGTAGTGACATAAGTGTAGTGTCATGCAGAGCTTCATTTCTTAGGTTATAGACTCATATTGCATTGGGACATGTGATGCTACAATAACTATCAGTTACTGAAACTATCTCTCTCCTCATTAACTTATTGCCACATAAGCAAGTTTGCTGAGTTGGAGTCGGTGTTACTGCTGAAGTTACTCCCACTGTGGCTAGTCTGATACTAGCTAGTCGTCTATGATATATTAGCTACCTCACTAAGAGCATGGTTAATAATACAGTCAAGGGTCGACTATAAGAAGTTGACATGTCATATAAGCCAACCTCTTAGCGGGTATGTACAATAATAGGTTTTATATACGTACTAGTTTATCAATAGTTGGCCCACCTTACATCCTCACAAAGTGTCTTGGGTCTCCTGTTGCAGCTGGCTCTACTAACCAAGAGCCCGCTTCTCTTCTCTTTCCTCGAACTAATAAGCACATATATAGTATTCCTTATAGCCAGACTACCCACAGTGGGAGTAACATAGGTAGTAGCATCACACATATCTAGATAAAATAAATGATGTGGCAAGTAATAAATGAAGAAATGGAGGAAAGTGGATATGTGTGATGTTACTACCTATGTTACCCCCATTGTGGGTAGTCTCATACTATGGTAGACTACCCACAATGGGAGTAACATAGGTAGTAACATCACACATATCTAGATAAAGTAGATGATGTGGCAAGCAATAAATGAAGAAAGAGAGGAAAGTAGTAACATAGCTAGTTACTAGTAGTATGAGTAACATCACATGTACATATCAAGGCAAGATGTGTCTATAGCCTAATAAATGAAGTGTTGCATGTTACCACACATATATGTTACTCCCCACTATAGAGGTAGTAACATAGACTAGTGTAACACATGTGCATGTTACTAGTCTATGTTACTACCCATTGTGTCTAGTCTGAGTAACATCACACATCTCAAGGCAAGATGAGTCTATAGCCTAATAAATGAAGTGTTGCATGTTACTACACATATGTTACTCCCCACTATAGAGGTACTAACATAGACTAGTAACATTCTATGTTACTACCCATTGTGGCTAGTCTTATGTCACTTTATTGTGTACTTACTTGCTCTAATAATGCATAGTATCATAGAGTAGCTAGTATCATATGTAGTACTCCCTCCGTTCCTAAATATTTGTCTTTTTAGAGATTTCAAATGGACCACCACATACGGATGTATATAGACATATTTTAGAGTGTAGATTCACTCATTTTGCTCCGTATGTAGTCACTTGTTGAAATCTCTAGAAAGACAAATATTTAGGAACGGATGGAGTACTTTATTTATATTGTCATGCATGACACATAGTAGCATAACATTTATTATGATACGGTTTCATGATATGATACTTAACCCTCTCCTTCTTCATTTAATTAATTCTATGACAGCTCATCAAAATTGCCTAGTTGGCATGCATGATACTAGCTATGATACCCCCTTACTATCAGCCTAGCAAAGGTGTACAGATCATTTGTGCGTCACTTTGTGAGTTTTCATCCGTTTGTTCGAGAATCGGGGATAAGTTTCAAACATTTCGGCCGCGAGGTGCGGCCACTGGCGTAGGCCTAATTGGTATTTTAATTACAGAAAATTCAGATGGAGTTCGGACATCATCAAAATCGATGTGTGCCTGTGGCGTGCTCTCACGACCCCGTGGAAAAAATTTGGTAAAGTTTGGCACAAGTTTTGATGAGCGCTCCTTCCAAACCGGAGCATCTCACATGAAGGATCATGGTTTTCCAAAAGGAGACGTGTCAATTCAAACTCCTGTGGCCGGTGACTTCATCGTTTGGCCTCATAAAAATTTCCACGGTACGCAATCACCATTATACCACGGGTTTGATTTTCTGGCGCATTTCAGGTATCGTTAGCTATATTTAAGACATTTTTTGATATTAACGTGCATTTTGTGCATAAAAATAAAATTACAACCGGAACTGCATGTGCTGTCGAAAAGGATGAGCATCGCTGGTCGAACTGGGGGCATCCAACGGTGCAGACGTACGATCCGTGGGCTTTGGATTCTGGCCAATCAGAAAGCACGACTCAGATTGTGGGCGGGGTGCTGGCGGGGTTTGGTCGGCACACGGCTTTCATCAACGAACCGTGTGCTATTCGCAAACCAGATCGCATATTTTTGTTCACACATACTGTAGTGTGATCGATTGAGTGTGCTACCTCTATGATATAATAATAATAATAACAACAAAAAACAGTTCATATTCATTGGCGGAGCTGACAACATATCAAGGTCAACATATTAACGGTTCTTACATCAACAGAAAACCGGGCATAACTCACAAATTCAGTACACGCGACAGTTCTAAATTGAACGAATTAAGTTGCAGGGTAGGCATACAGACTAGTCTTACAGCTTAATTCCCATGTACATGTGGGAACTGGGATCATTAAGTTGACCCCTAATGAACTTGGGGTTTTTGATGATTTTAAACTTCTTCTCTGTTGCACTGGTGCATGATCCCTTGGCTGGCAACTCATCAAATTCATCGTACTCGTCCTGATCGGCAACATCGTCGACACCCAGTACCCTTCTCTTCCCATGCATCGCTAAATGGCCGTTCTTATGCAAGGGGTCTTCCACAAAGAAAATCTGGGTAGCATCGCTGGCAAGAATGAATGGGTCCGCGTGATATGCCATCGTTGTCCTATTAACACAGGTCTTCCTGTACTCATCAATCCTTACCTGACCAAGAGGGATCCATGCGCACCTGAATAATGCCACCTTAACTTTCACATAGTCAAGCTCCCAAATCTCTTTGATGGTTCCATAGTATACCCTTTTATCAGCTTCATTTACAGTCATGCATTCTATTCGAACAGAGCTATTCTGATACGAGGTCTTCTTATCACGTTCCTCAGTGTAGAACATGTATCCATTTTTGTCATATGCTTGGTACGTCAGCACCGTAGGTGATGGCTTTTGTGCCAACCACGTAGCAATGTCATCGATGGATCCTTGTGCCAAACGATTCTTCATCCATTCGGCATAGTTCTTAGTGTGCTCCTTCATCTCCACCTCTAATGAAGGCATCATTGGTAAGAATATTTGGCGTATCTCTGCCAAGTGTTCTTCGGCATAAGCGATGAGAACTGGGCTGTTAAGCAGTACCATGAAATGGGCTTTCTCTGCCAATTCTCCTGGTGCAGCCATTTGCGTGCCAGCAAGGACTGGCTTACCTTTCAGCCTTCCCTCATGGTGAGAGAGGGGCAAACCTATAGGTCTTTGTTTCATGTATTCAGTGCAAAACTCAACCACCTCCTCCGCGGTATAACCTTGTAGGATGCTTGCCTCTGGATGGTTTCGGTTCCGACAAAAGCGCTTCAGGATTCCCATGGACCGCTCGAAGGGATACATGTTGCAAAGAAACACAGGACCACAATACTTTATCTCGTCGACAAGGTGCGCAGTGAGATGGACCATGATATCAAAGAATGACGGTGGGAAAAACATATCTAGGTTGGACAATATTCTTGCAATATCATCTTGCATATGATCCAACTCTTCAGGATCTACAACTCTTTGCCATAGTTGATTGAAGAAATCACAAAGGTCAATGAGTGTGTTTCTTATATCTTTGTCCATCAGATTCCTGATGGCCACCGGGAGGATTTGTGTCAACATTACGTGGCAATCATGTGACTTTATGTGTTCCAACTTCATTTTACCTGAGCTCACATCCACGAGACTTCTGATGTTTGCGGAGTAGGAAGAGGGTGACTTAACTGACAACAAATAGGTGAAGAACTGTGTTGCTTCTTTTGTACTGAAATTGTAACTCTGGCGAGCTTTGATGAATTTGTCATCATCTTCTACTTCACTCTTGCGTTGTGATTGATCAGCAAGCATATCGAGCCGTGAACCGTCACCATCCTTTCTTTTACCTTTAATCTTGAGCAGAGTGCCAAGGATGCTTTCACATATGTTCTTCTCTACGTGCATGACATCGATGCAGTGACGTACACTTAGAATCTCCCAGTAAGGTAATTTCCAGAACACCAATTTCTTCTTGAACACTTGATCCTTGGGTGTTAGTTTCACCGTCAAAGGGTGGTTCTTGCCAAGCACAACATTAATTTTTTAGCCATGTTGTGGACCACCACCCCTTCATAGGGTCTTGGGGCTGCAGCTGCCTCTGCCGTACCATCAAATTCAGCTTTCATCTTTCGGTATGGGTGATTTTTCCGTAAGAACCTACGATGACGCAAATACACTGTTTTGTGCGAGTTGGGAAGTCTTCTGCTAGCTGTCCTATCCATGCATGTGACACACCCTACTTCTCCCCTTGTTTTCTGCCCCGATGTGTTTCCTAATGCCGGCATATCTTGAATGGTGTGCACCAGCATGGCATGTAGATCGAAAATCTCCTTTCTGTAAGCATCATATCATTTTACAGCAGGCGCATCTATCCACACTGTTAGCAGTTCTTCTACCAGTAGCTGAAAGTAAATGTCGATGTCATTTCCAGGTTGTTTCGGGCCTTGGATAATCATTGACATCATAATGTATTTTTTCTTCATACACAACCAAGGAGCTAGGTTATATATGCAGAGAAGCACCGGCCATGTGATGTGATTGGTGCTCATATCGCCAAAAGGATTCATCCCATCAGTACACTCCCCGAGCCTTATACTTCTAGGATCCTTGGCAAAATTTTCAAACTTTTTGTCGGTTAATTCCCACTGAGCCCCATCTTTCGGGTGCCTCACATACTTATCCGCAATTCGCTCATCATGATGCCACCGCAACCTCTTTGCCTCTCTGGGGTTTGCAAACAAACGCCTCAACCTTGGAATTAAAGGCAAGTACCAAACAACCTTGAATGGGACTCCTGTCTTGATCTCGTTGTCCAATTTGTAATTATCCTTTGCTCTCATGCGCTTGTATCATGCATGCTTGCATGTGGGACATGCATGATAATCTTTGTACTCACCACGGTACAATATACAATCATTCACACAAGCGTGTATCTTCTGTACTTCAAGTTCCAATGGGCAAACAATTTTCTTCGCTTCATTCGTGCTTCTGGGGAGCACATTATCTTCCATAAGAATTTCTTTCAAAAGACCTAACATCTCTGTGAAGCCCTTGTTTGATAGACCGTTTGCAGCTTTAAATCTGAGAAGCGCCAGGGTGGCACTCAACCTGGAATATTTCTTTTTGCAACCTGGATACAATTCTTTCTTGGAGTCTGCATCAATGGTTGGCAGATCCTTGTACCCAATCATATGCTTATCTGGGCCCTCGAAATCTGCAATCATAACAGCAAAATCTGGCATATCAAGATCGTCATCATCTGCGTCGACGTCTTGGTTTTCCAGTGGGCGTTTCGGCTTTCCGGTGTTCCATTGGTAGCTTGACGCCTCTGCCCCGATGTTAGATTCAACATCCATGTGACACTGATCGGGGTTTGGCATCTCACTGCCCTGGGTATATTCATCCATGACCTCCTCTTCACCGTGTCTGGTCCAACGTGTATATCCATCCATAAATCCCCTAGAGACTAAGTGCATTTGGACATCTGCAACTTTATGTGACTCTATATTGGCACAATCAGTACATGGACACAGGATGTAATCTGCATCACCAATTCTCCTCTTTGTACTTTCAGCCAAATTCATGAACTCTGTCACGCCACTGATAAAATCTGCGGTTTTCTGATTCTTCATCCATCGAGATCGTTCCATCTGCAGCACATGAATACACGGATTAACTGCTGTCCAAAGATGCATGCATAAATCACAAGGTTTTATTTTAATAATTACTGAGGGTGCTCCATGTTGTTATCCAGACGTGCTATGACAACAATTAATGGCCAGTCAATTTACACGCAGAGTACTAGTACAACACTACACTTAGCAATTGAATACCTAAATTTAGCCACTCACGAAAAGAATACCTTAATTAATTAGCCGCGCGGCGACCTCCACCCGGCAGACAGACAAGCGCGATGCGGTGGCACGCCGAGACAGCGGGGTCGAGGAGCAAAGCTTAGTGCGGCTGCTGCCTGAAGTTCGACCTCCACTATCCCGCCATTGACCGCGATGGATGTGCTTGAATCACGCCGCCGCCGACCTCGATGGTTCAGCTCTTCCTATCTCCCGCCGCAGAACAAGGATTGACCTCCTATGACGCCGCCACCGCCCACCGACCGAGGATTCACCTCTTCTCCGGTAGCGGCTGCCTAGGCCGCCGCCGCCATCTCTATATGCAGAGCGGCTGTTTTTTTACGGATATCCGCGGAGCGGCTGTTTACACGGTATCTCACCATAACTCAATTATATGGACAGAGTAGTACATCACATACGGTTATGTAACGGCAACCGTGTCTAACCTACGTTGTCTTCTCACACGGTTTGGTGCGAAAATCGTGTGTGACGTTGTAATACCTAACACAAACGACATGTACAAACAGTGTGTCGTATACAACATATATATAGTGCCATTAGTAGTTCCCAACCGTTAGCTTATCTCCACAGTTTCCCCATTTCCCCCAAATCCCTACATAGCCTCCAAATTCCCTCGCGTGGCGCTGACATTGGGGGAATGCGGACGAGTGGTGCTGATGGTTTCGGTGCGGCTGCTCCTGCTCGTATCGCCGCCACAACGGCGGTCGCCGCCGAGCACTTGCCTAAGGTCATCAGAAGGCAGGTGTACTACGGATCCGAATCGTCCTGTCAGGTTCCAATCTATCCCGATCTTTTTTACCATGTCCAAAGTATGGCTCCTTGCTGAATCCGTCCTGAATGACCCCCCCCCCCCAAGGAAAGCGATCTGCCGCCGGATCCGGAGCTTGACTCCAGACTCCCGCAAAACGAGTTCGACTCCGAGTTTTGCGCCACCGAGAAGTACCAAAAGTTGAGTTTTGTGCACGGGCACACTCCCGCTCGACGTGTATGCACGGAGGGATTTGACATTGGCACGCGGTTTCTCATTTGCCCTTTAGAGGTTAGTGCTAATTAAGTTCATCATTTTACTACAGTTAATGCCACCGCTCATCCAGAATACTATTTAACATTGGTAGGGATATGAGGCTTGTGCCTTTGTTAACTGGCTGGATGAAGAATGGCATGGCAGGGCTCGAAGTGTTATCACCAAGCTCGCAGAAGATAACGTAAAGTTGAAGAAGAAACTGGCTGATCCGGAATGTACAATTAGTACGATGAAGCAAGAAAGAATCAATCACATGCAACAGATGAAAGCAAGAGACAAGAAGGAACTAGCATGTGTAGTTGTGGTTGTTGCATTAGCCATGTTCTATGCGCTGTTTGCAATGATGATTAGGGGTTTTGTTTGACAGTATTGCTAAAGCAGATCTAGATGTGCTCTAAGTAATGCACATCTAGGTCCTATATATGCCATTGATGTTACACGAAGATTCGTGCAGATATTTTTCTTTGTCTTTTTTCTTTTCCTTTCTAGTTTGATTATTACTGGCTTTATCAATAAGAAGAGCTCAATGTATTTCTTGCCAACTGTCCTACTCCGTTCGTATCGGTACCTGTGCATAATCCCAAAACTCGTTCCTTGTTTTTGTCCTGAAAAAGAAAACCGGCCAAATAGCCAATAGGAGTCCTGCGCAACCCTGGGAATTTGGAGCAACTGGGTACAAATAATTACGGTTAATTATATCAGCGGTTAGATAATGCGTCAACCCCCGCTTCAATACCCGCTTCAATTGGCAGTTCCTCTTCTCTGCATACCCCGCTTAAGGGTCCACCATATTCATCGTCCCCGGCAGGCCGCGCTACACACTGGCACACACTCTGCAGCCATGTCGAGCGATAGCGAGGACGACAGTTCGGCCAGCAGTCTGGCGCCCGATGATACAGAATCACCCCGCTCGTCTTCCATGAGTCCGGCGTCGAGCCCAGACCTCGATTATATCCGGCTCATGGAAGGGACGCCGCCTCCGGAGTCGTCAGACGACAACCAGACGGATGAGGAGCCGTCGGAGGACGAAGAAGAGGACGACGATGATGAGGAGGAGGAATGGTCGAATGAGGAGGACGACGACGACAGCAACGATGATGACAACGGCGGCGGCGATGAAAAGCCAACGTCAGCGGCAAGAAGCGTCCTCGCCAGGACGATGTCGCAGGGCCATCCAACAAGAACAACAAGAAGAAGAAGGACTAAATTAAGCAGACTGTATATATCTCTGTTTATCCTGTCAATCTCATCGCAGACGGTTAGTAATATGTATTCGACAGAGATCTTCTACATTATCACCAACAGGTTGGTTTGTTGAACTGTGTGCCCTGACGAGCACACAATTCACAAAAAAGACCGTATGGGCTATCTATAATGATCGCACACAATTCTGATTACCGACCTGTTTGCCGGGTATCACACACATCTTGTTACGCCGAATCATTTGTGTTCACCTCACTCATCGCAAACAGTTCATCGGAGTGAATTGTATGCCATATATCATACACACCTTGATCTGGCTGCCCGTTTCTGTTGTTCTGTCTCATCACAAACAGTTTGTACAGATCAACCGTATGCCCCTCATCGCACACGCAACGAAAATCTGAACCGTGTTTGATCTATCATTCATCACAAACGTTTTGCATCATTTCTGACGGTTTTCATACAACACCGTTTGCGATTATTGCATCGCACACAGTTTCTCGAAGGGTCTCTGATCGTAGTGTCGCGTTAGCAGCATCCTGCAGTAGTGATATATATATATATATATATCCAATTAAATGTAAGTGATCATGAGTTATTATTGTTAATATTACCCTTGAGATAAATAAGTTGGGAGGCGAAATTATAAGCCCCTATCTTTCTATGTGTGTGACTGAAACTTTTGCTATATAAATATGCCTTGAGTGTCAGCAATCAAGAAGACTAAATGATAGTTGAGTATGTAAACTTGCTAAGCAAAGCTCTTACATAGACTCTTTCTGAACATATGATGGATTGTGATTATCTCGAGAATTGAAAGCATAGTTTGTTAGTTTCCAATAAAGTATATGTTTCATACTTTAACTTGTGGATGAATTGTTACTTTAGCATGAGAAATTCTATGATATTATATTGTTGCCATGATAATGATCATGATGCTTTCATGTCCATATTTTGTTTTTATAGACACCTCTATCTCTAAACATGTGGTCATGATTATCGATATCGCTTTCACTTGAGGACAAGCAAGGTCTAAGCTTGGGGGAGTTGATACGTCCATTTTGCATCATGTTTTCCTATCGATATTTATTGCATGATGGACTATTATTTCACTTTATGATACAATTCTTATGCCTTTTCTATCTTATTTTGCAAGATTTACATGAAGAGGGAGATTGTCGGCAACTGGAATTCTGGAACGAAAAGGGCTATATCGGCGATACACTATTCTGCACAACTCCAAATGGCCTGAAAATTGAGGGAGATTTATTTTGGAATTTATAAAAAATGCCGGAGAAAGAAATACCAGAAGGGGGCCCACTAGGCAGCGACAAGCCTGGGGGCGCACCCCACCCCCGAGGGCGCGCCCCCCGAGCTTGTGGCACCCCTGGCAGGCCTCCAGGGCCCATCTTCTCCTATATGGTGCCATTTGACCTAAAAACAGAAGAGAGGTTTTGGGATGAAGCGTCACCGTCTCGAGGCGGAACCTGGGTAGGAGCACTTTTGCTCTCCGGCGGAGCGATTCCGACGGGGAAACTTCCCTCCGGGAGGGGGGAATCAAAGCCATCATGGGAGGACCAATCTTCACCAGCACCATCTCATCTCAAACCCTAGTTCATCTCTTGTATTCAATCTTTGTCTCAAAACCTTAGATTGGTACCTGCGGGTTGCTTTGTGGAAGATTAAATGTTCAGATCCTTAATGACATTCAATACCCCTATGATCTTGAATATGATTATGGTTTGTGAGTGGTTACTTTTGTTCTTGAGGACATGGGAGAAGCCTGGTTATAAGTAATCACTAGCAAAAATGCCCGTGCTTTGCAACGGGAGAAACAAATCCTTGCATGCCCATTTGCCTTCGAACATGAAATTGGTAGGACAGAGTATTCAACAATGTGGTCATAAAAAAGAGTAGACTTATGGACAGATAGGAGGAGGCGGTGGTGGTGGTAAGATCGAACGATATGTGTTAGAATAATGGGGTACCACATCCTAATTACCTTGCTCCCCCTCTCCCATTCTTCTACCTCCCGCGGTCTTTCTTCCTCCTCTTCCTCTTGGGCCATCCAAAGGTCCCAAACCCTCCCACCTTCTCCTCCACCTCCGCCACTTGCATCTCCTCCGCATCTGATCCTGCTCTCGAGCCTCCATCTCCACATCTACTTGTTGCTTCGGATCCACTTCGATCTCTACAATAGCTGGAGCAACAATGGAGTTTGGGGGAAGAAGAGGTAAGTCTTCTTGAAGAAGAAGACACCCTTTTATAGTGGGGGAACAATCCAACTGTTATCCCCACTCTCAGCCCGTAGCGCGTGGTACTACCACTTAAGGGAGCGGTACTGCCGCTTGGCCCAGCGGTACTACCGCTGGGACCGCGCTCAGCAGCTTACAAGAGCACAGGGAGAAGAGACAGAGGAGGAAAATCCTCGAGCGGCACTAGTAGCGGTGGTAGGCGTGGTACTACCGCTTGCGAGCAGTACTACCGCTGAACCCGACACGAGAACTACAAGTCCCGAGTCGAGGCGGTACTTGATACATCTCCAACGTATCTATAATTTATGAAGTATTCATACCATGTTTACAACAATTTTATATGCTTTTGGTATGATTTTATTGTTGGGGAACGCAGTATTTCAAAAAAATTCCTACAATCACGCAAGATCTATCTAGGAGATGCATAGCAACGAGAGGGGAGAGTGTGTCCACGTAGCCTCATAGACCGAAAGCGGAAGCGTTTAGTAACGCGGTTGATGCAGTCGAACGTCTTCGCGATCCAACCGATCCAAGTACCGAACGTACGGCACCTCCGCGTTCAGCACACGTTCAGCTCGGTGACGTCCCTCGAACTCTTGATCCAGTTGAGGCCGAGGGAGAGTTCCGTCAGCACGACGGCGTGGCGATGGTGATGATGAAGTTATCGGTGCAGGGCTTCGCCTAAGCACTACGACGATATGACCGAGGTGTGTAACTGTGGAGGGGGGCACCACACACGGTTAAGAGAAACTTGTGTGTTCTAGGGTGCCCCCTACCCCTGTATATAAAGGAGGGGAGGGGAGGCCAGCCAGCCCTCCTAGGGCGCGCCAGGTGAGGGGGATCCTACTAGGACTCCAAGTCCTAGTAGGTTTCCACCTAAGGAAGAGGGGAAGAAGGAAGGAAGAGGGGGAAGTGAAGGAAAGGGGGGCACCGCCTGTCGTGGTTCTAAGTCTGACAGTAGAATGGGGGGTAGGGATGTAGAGGCAAGATCCTAGCTATGGAGAAGTTGTACGCACGAGTTTTACGAGTTCAGGCCCTTCTCGGAGGAAGTAACAACCCTACGTCTTGGAGCCCGGAGGCGGTCGACTGGATTATATGCGTGTGTGTTACAGGGGGTGCGAACCCTTGTCCCAGAGGAGGGGGTGGCTTATATAGAGTGCGCCAGGACCCCAGCTCCCCTCCGTTACACATGGTTCAATGTTCATAAAGAAGGAGCGTTACAGGTAACGTCCGTAGTAAAGTGCTATAAATGACTATTAAGTCTAAGGGTAAATGCCCGACCGTTGCTGCGCGGAGTGGCTTTAGGTCTTCTGCACGTCGAGTGGTTTAGTGGTCGAGTGACCTAAATAAGGAGGGGTCTCTGAGTGAATGGTAGGTCGAGTGGATTGCACTCGACACCTTCGTTGGGTCCCCTCTATTTACTCCTGAACCTCTTTGCTTCTAGGACAAGGACCTTAGGTAGGAGGTATAGGTCAGGCCTATTACCCTACCCGAGGTCTATGTCCTCATCATTAGCCCCCGAATGGATTGAGGTTCGAGTGAAAAGAAGGTTGAATTTGATCTTGCTTTGACTCTTGCTTTCATCTCCAAATGGATGCCAGTTGTTGGAACTTCGGCTTCGTTTCAGTCGCCTTGATCGATTCAGAAATGGCCGACTGGTGTTTATAACGTCATCCGTCGAGTGTTATCCTTGACATGGAATCTTTGGCGTGATCGGTTGTAGAGGATCCCGGATTTCGCGGGATTCAAAATTTTGGTGGAAGCGTGCCAGGCGGAGCGCGCCGTGGTAAGCGGAGTAGATAAATAGGACGTTTCGATTTCCGCGCTACCTTTTTCGCCACGTATCCCATGTGCGACTGTTAAGGGATTTGACAGGATCGTCCGGGCCCACGCGTCAGCCACTCGGAAGTAGGCCTTTAAAAGCGTCGAGGTCGAGGCGTCCGCACTATGCGTGCCCATTCTCCTTCTTCTTCCTCTTGCTCCTTTACCTCGTTCAGCTTCTCCACTCTCGACGCCGCCGCTCCGCCGCCATGGGGAAGGAGAAAACGGCGGTGCTGGAACGCGCGAAGAAGGCGACGGGGGCGGCGAAAAGCAAGAAGACGAATCGGGGATCTTCATCGCGCTCGGGGCTACCGTCGGGTTGGATCCAGGGAGATTGGATCCGATCCTCACTTCGGCAGGAAGACTTGGACGATATGGCCGAGTTAGGGATGATCGTCCATGAGCCTGCGCGGCTGCCGGAGGGGGAAACGGAGCCACAACCGCGACCGGGTGAGTGTGTTCTGCTCGCCACTCATGTCGACCGCGGCTTCTCGCTTCCTCCACACCCCTTCTTTCGAGGTTTCTTGAATTTCTTCGGGGCTCAACTCCATCATTTCACTCCCAACACCATCACATACCTTGCCGCATTCGTGTCCATGTGCGAGAATTTCCTGGGGTGTCGACCGCACTGGGGTCTTTTCAAGCACATTTTCACCATCCGCTCCGAAACAGTGAAGAAAGCGAACTCGAACGACGAGAAAACCCATGTTATCCAGATGTGTGGGGGTCTGGGTATTCAGAAGAGGAAGAGGAGTTCCTTCCCTTCGATGACTCTTCCTGAGTCGGTCAGAGGCTGGCAGTCGACCTGGTTCTATTGCCAGGATATCGTGACCCCAGGCCAGTCGACTGGACTTCCCCCTTTCTCTTTTGATCGTGTTCAGACTCCATCTTCGTTAAAAGTGACCGCCGCGGAGAAGGCGGAGACGGGCATGCTGGTCGAGAGAGTAGTTCAACTCATCAACCAAGGTGTCACCGGCATGGATATGCTGGAGGTGTTCCTCAGTCGGCGCATTCAACCACTCCAAGCTCGTGACCACTCCATGTGGATGTACTCCGGGGCTGGTGATACCGCTCGGGTTCATCCGGAGGAGGTGGCGGCCAAAACAGTGGCCCAGTGGCTGAGGGGCATCACCGGGAACAAGGACAACCCAGGGGCGCCAGGAGAGTCAACCCTTTCAGCGACAGCAACCAGCCAGACAAGGTTTGGCCACTACAACTGATTGAATTTGGATGTGTTTTCTGACTGTTTGTTGATCTGACTGATTTCCACTCGGCTCCTTGTTTTGTAGATTTACACAGAGATGTACTCAATGCCCAATGGCGAACAAGCTCTGGAGCAGGACCATGAGGGCGAGGACAGCGCGGAGGAGAGCGGGAGTGGGAGTCACCAGCCGACGATGATGAAGATGAGAGCGATGAGTCGGACGACGAGGAGGTAGCCGACTCACCACCTCGTTCCGAACGTCGATCCAAGCAGCACCATGATCCCGTGGGCAGGCGTGGCAAGTCTGTGGCCTCGAGCGCTCCATCTCAAAAGCGCGCTCGGTCTTCGACTCCAAAATTGGCTGAGAAGGTCACCAAGCAGCCCAAGATCAATCCTTCGAAGGCTCGGAAGACCTTGCCTAGAATCAAGATGGACGTTCCTGTTGCTTCTGGGTAAATGTTCTTCCTGTATTTTCTTGTTCTGACCGATTCTCTTGTACTGACCAAGTGGATGATGAACCTTTATAGCCCGGCCTCGGCTGCAACTGATATGGATATCGACAAGACTCCAGACGGAGAGGAAACTGACGACGCAGCTACCTCCAAAGCCAGTAAGTCTGCCCGACTTGAATTCATTTTGACGACTGGATTGTTTGTCAGCTATCCCTTTGACTTTCTCTGTTTGTCGCAGCACCGCGGAACGTTGTTGTGCTCCCGGACGATGAAGAAGAAGTACCGCTAAGGGGAAGGAGGAGGAGGGACAAGGAACTGAGCAGGAAAGCGCATGAGGCCCAGGTTCCTCAGTCGATTGCGATGCCTAGGACGGCAGTCGAGCGATCGACAAATCCGGCCCATACCAACGTCTCTTTCGCTACCCCGCTATCGACTGATTGCCCATCAGGATCAGTTGCTTAGACTTCTGCTGCACCAATACAACTCCATGCATCAGACCCAGCGGCTGCTCCGACTGTTTTGCCATCATCGCTTTTCACTGTGTATCAAACCCCGGACGACCCACCGACTGCTGCCAAGGAAGCTCTTCTTCAGCTAAACCTTGTGATGGGGCAAATGAAAGTGGTGCATGAGGCCAGTCAAGTGGCCTTCAACGCCGGGGCTGCTCTGCAGACCAATGTCCAGGTTAGTTGATTTCCGATTGATCATATTTCTCATTCGATCACCCACTGGGGTGTGACTGTTTTGAAGTTGCACAAGTCAATTTGAGTCGTCTTGAATTGAATCTTTGAACTAGTGGGGGCACTCTTAGTGCACCCACTGGGTGTAGTCCCCGAGACCATAGTTGACTGCGGGCACTCAACTGTGGTCTGAGAATCTGAATTTTGTCACTCGGTCTGGACGGACCAGGTCGAATGAAACCAGAACCAGTGGGGGCACGCTAAGTGCACCCACTGGGTGTAGTCCCCGAGACCACAGTCACCGAGGCGCGTATAAACACCGCCAGGTGCTAACTGATTCAACCACGCTCTGGCCGAGCCCTCTAACATCAGAGGAAGGTGCTTCATGGCCACTTCATCATTGCCACCACCAATCTGCATAGCCACTCGGTAGTCCTCAAGCCAAGTGTCAGGCTTGGACTCACCAGTGAACTTGCTGACTCCAGTCGCCAACCTGAAGTTGGGAGGAATCACTGCTGCTCTGATGGCTCTGCTGAAACACTCGGGACCTGAAACATGCACCCTGCCGCCGGTCGGGTAATCTCTATCATGGCCATCTCTGTGTGCCCTGTTCCTGTCAACCAGACCTTGAACGAGAATGGATCTCGCGTCAAAGCCCAGCTCCCGGGGGTCGACTGGAATCCTTCGCCCACCACTGTGAGGGCGTCTGTCATCGTGTTGCCGAGGCGCGTATGACCCACTCCTTGGGGGAGGCGTGGGTACTCGACGACGATCATACTGCTCACGGTTTCTGTACTGATCCTGTCGATCTCCACGTCCCTCATGCCTTGGAGGTGATCTTGGGCTGTGAGCCGACTGAACTATGTCTGCCATTACAGATATACTATGAATCCTATTCCGAGACTGTGACACTGCTGTGTTCTGCTCCCCCGCCGCCCGGAGCGAAGCCCGGATCTGCATCAAACCCCTACCAGCCTCCGACTAGGAAGGCTGAATCGACTCTGCTATTCGGGCAGCAGCTGTGAGATTCTGGATCGGAGTTCGATATACCTGGGTTGGAGGCGGAAAAAGTTGCCGTCGACTGGACTCAGGAACTCGCTGCCGAGCACGCTCGTCGAGTGCGTGCTGGAGGTTCTCCAGTCGAGTGCGCTCAGCCAAGTTGGCTAGGCGCACCTCCTCCAAGGCCCGGGCCTCGGGGGTTTCTCCAACGATAGGAGTGTGAAGTGCATCCATGTTACAGGGGCGAAGCTCTTCCCTCTGCTGCGAAGAGGGGCTCGGGGCGGTACTCCTCGTGGACACGCGACGGATCGCCTCCGCCATCGCCACCGTCGTCACGGGGGAAGCCAGAAGGACTACGCGGTCCGTTGACCATCAGGACTTCCGCCGCGGGGTCACTGCTGTCGCACTCGGATGCAGTCTCAACGGAGCTAGTCGACAGGTCGAACAGGCCATAGAGAGTTCCGTCGGGCTCGATTGCCGCGACTTGGGGGGTGGCCGACTGGCGAGCCACCGCGTGCCTCACCCACCGCTGGAGCCTCGACCGACCGGAACGCTTGTGCCGGCGGGCAGCAGGGAGTGAAGACGCCACAGGAGCCGACCGATACTGGGTCGACGTTTGCCGCAGGAGGACGCCGCGGACGCACGCGCGAAAGTGCATTGCCCCGCGGACGGGGAGCGCCTCGACGTCGAGTGGAGCTTCTTGGAGCCAAGCGGAGTTGTCGGCGACGAACACGAGCGCGCCGAGATGGATCTCGCGGCCCTCGGCCAATCCTCCGCCTGAAACCATGCTGATGGGGATCCGAAAAATTGCAACTTCTCCAACAAGTCGCTAAGACACCTGCCCCACGGTGGGCGCCAACTGTCGTGGTTCTAAGTCTGACAGTAGAATGGGGGGTAGGGATGTAGAGGCAAGATCCTAGCTATGGAGAAGTTGTACGCACGAGTTTTACGAGTTCAGGCCCTTCTCGGAGGAAGTAACAACCCTACGTCTCGGAGCCCGGAGGCGGTCGACTGGATTATATGCGTGTGTGTTACAGGGGGTGCGAACCCTTGTCCCAGAGGAGGGGGTGGCTTATATAGAGTGCGCCAGGACCCCAGCTCCCCTCCGTTACACAGGGTTCAATGTTCATAAAGAAGGAGCGTTACAGGTAACGTCCGTAGTAAAGTGCTATAAATGACTATTAAGTCTAAGGGTAAATGCCCGATCGTTGCTGCGCGGAGTGGCTTTAGGTCTTCTGCACGTCGAGTGGTTTAGTGGTCGAGTGACCTAAATAAGGAGGGGTCTCCGAGTGAATGGTAGGTCGAGTGGATTGCACTCGACACCTTCGTTGGTCCCCTCTATTTACTCCTGAACCTCTTTGCTTCTAGGACAAGGACCTTAGGTAGGAGGTATAGGTCAGGCCTATTACCCTACCCCAGGTCTATGTCCTCGTCACCGCCCCCTTCCCCTAGTCCAATTCGGACCCAAGGGGGGGCGCGGCCAGCCCCTCTTGGCCCTTCCTCTCTTCCCACTAAGGCCCATCAAGGCCCATTAGTTCCCCGGGGGGTTCCGATAACCCTCCGGCACTCCGATAATTATCCGGCACCCCTCGGAACTCATCTGGTGTCCGAATAACATCGTCCAATATATCAATCTTTATGTCTCGACCATTTCGAGAATCCTCGTCATGTCCGTGATCTCATCCGGGACTCCGAACAATCTTTGTTCATCAAATCACATAAACTCATAATACAAATGGTCATCGAACATTAAGCGTGCGGACCCTACGGGTTCGAGAACTATGTAGACATGACCGAGACACGTCTCCGGTCAATAACCAATAGCGGTACCTGGATGCTCATATTGGCTCCTACATATTCTACGAAGATCTTTATCGGTCAAACCGCATAACAACATACGTTGTTCCCTTTGTCATCGGTATGTTACTTGCCCGAGATTCGATCGTTGGTATCATCATACCTAGTTCAATCTCGTTACCGGCAAGTCTCTTTACTCGTTCCGTAATGCATCATGTTGGGGAACGCAGTAATTTCAAAAAAAATCCTACGATCACGCAAGATCTATCTAGGAGATGCATAGCAACGAGCGGGGAGAGTGTGTCCATGTACCCTCCTAGACCGAAAGCGGAAGCGTTTAGTAACGCGGTTGATGTAGTCAAACGTCTTCGTGATCCAACGGATCCAAGCAACGAACGTACGGCACCTCCATGTTCAGCACACGTTCAGCTCGATGACGTCCCTTGAGCTCTTGATCCAGTTGAGGCCGAGGGAAAGTTCCGTCAGCACGACGGCATGGTGACGGTGATGATGAAGTTACCGGCGCAGGGCTTCGCCTAAGCACTACGACGATATGACCGAGGTGTGTAACTGTGGAGGGGGGCACTGCACACTGCTAAGACAAATCTTGAGTGCCTTTGGGGTGCTCCCCTCCCCCGTATATAAAGGAGGGAGGGAGGAGGCGGCCGGCCTAGGGGGCGCGCCAAGCATAGGGAGTCCTACTAGGACTCTCAAGTCCTAGTAGGATTCCCTTTCCTATTCGGAGTAGGAGAGAAGGAAAGAGAGGGAGAGGGAGAAGGAAAGGGGGCCCGCACCCCCACCCCATGTCCAATTCGGTTTGGGCAGGGGGGAGGCGCGCGCCACCTCTTGGCCCTTCTCCCCTCTTTCCACAAAAGCCCAATAAGGCCCATTACTTCTCCCGGCGAATTCCAATAACTCCCCGGTACTCCGGAAAATACCCGAATCACTCGGAACCTTTCCGATGTCCGAATATAGCCTTCCAATATATGAATCTTTACCTCTCGACCATTTCGAGACTCTCGTTATGTCTGTGATCTCATCCGGGACTTCGAACAAACTTCGGTCATCAAATCACATAACTCATAATACAAATCGTTATCGAACGTTAAGCGTGCGGACCCTACGGGTTCGAGAACTATGTAGACATGACCGAGACACGTCTCCGGTCAATAAGCAATAGCGGAACCTGGATGATCATATTGGCTCCTACATATTCTACGAAGATCTTTATCGGTCAAACCGCATAACAACATACGTTGTTCCCTTTGTCATCGGTATGTTACTTGCCCGAGATTCAATCGTCGGTATCCTCATACCTATTTCAATCTCGTTACCGGCAAGTCTCTTTACTCGTTCCGTAATGCATCATCCCGTAACTAACTCATTTGTCACATTTCTTGCAAGGCTTATAGTGATGTGCATTACCGAGCGGGCCTAGAGATACCTCTCCGATTCACGGAGTGACAAATCCTAATCTTGATCTATGCCAACCCAACAAACACCTTCGGAGACACCTGTAGAGCAAATTTATAATCACCCAGTTACGTTGTGACGTTTGATAGCACAGAAGGTGTCCCTTTGGTATTCGGGAGTTGCATAATCTCATAGTCAGAGGAACATGTATAAGTCATGAAGAAAGCAATAGCAATAAAACTAAATGATCATTTATGTTAAGCTATCGGATGGGTCTTGTCCATCACATCATTCTCCTAATGATGTGACCCTGTTCATCAAATGATAACACATGTCTATGGTCAGGAAACTTAACCTTCTGTGATTAACGAGCTAGTCTAGTAGAGGCATACTAGGGACACTTTGTTTTGTCTATGTATTCACACATGTATCAAGTTTCCGGTTAATACAATTCTAGCATGAATAATAAACATTTATCATGATATAAGGAAATAAAATAATAAGTTTATTATTACCTCCAGGGCATATTTCCTTCAGTCTCCCACTTGCACTAGAGTCAATAATCTAGTTCACATCGCCATGTGATTTAACACCAATAGTTCACATCACCATGTGATTAACAACCATAGTTTACATCGCCATGTGACCAACACTCAAAGGGTTTACTAGAGTCAATAATCTAGTTCACATCGCTATGTGATTAACACCCAAGAGCACTAAGGTGTGATCATGTTTTGCTTGTGAGATAAATTTAGTCAACGGATCTGCCACATTCAGAGCCGTATGTATTTTGCAAATTTCTATGTTTACAATGCTCTGCACGAAGCTACTCTAGCTAATTGCTCCCACTTTCAATATGTATCTAGATCGAGACTCAGAGTCATCCAGATCGGTGTCAAAGCTTGCATCGACGTAGCTCTTTACGATGAACTCTTTATCAGCTCCATAACCGAGAAGCATATCCTTATTCCACTAAGGATAATTTTGACCGCTGTCCAGTGCTCCACTCCTGGATCACTATTGTACCCTCTTGCCAAACTTATGGCGAGGTACACAATAGGTCTGGTACACAACATAGCATACTTTATAGAACCTATGACTGAGGCATAGGGAATGACTTTCATTCTCTTTCTATTTTCTGCCGTGCTCGGGTTTTGAGTCTTACTCAACTTCACACCTTGCAACACACGCAAGAACTCCTTCTTTGATTGTTCTATTTTGAACTACTTCAAAATCTTGTCAAGGTATGTATTCATTGAAAAATCTTATCAAGCGTCTTGATCTATCTCTATAGATCTTGATGCTCAATCTGTAAGCAGCTTCACCGAGGCCTTTCTTTGAAAAACTCCTTTCAAACAATCCTTTATGCTTTCTAGAAAATTCTACATCATTTCCGATCAACAATATGTCATTCACATATACTTATCAGAAAGGTTGTAGTGCTCCCACTCACTTTCTTGTAAATACATACTTCACCACAAGTCTGTATAAAACCATATGCTTTGATCACACTATCAAAGCGTATATTCCAACTCCGAGAGGCTTGCACCAGTCCATAAATGGATCGCTAGAGCTTGCACACTTTGTTAGCACCCTTAGGATGGACAAAACCTTCTGGTTGCATCATATACAACTCTTCTTTGAGATATCCATTAAGGAATGCAGTTTTGACATCCATTTGCCAAATTTCATAAAATGCGGCAATTGATAACATGATTCGGACAGACTCTAAGCATCGATATGAGTGAGAAAATCTCATCGTAGTCAACACCTTGAACTTGTCGAAAACCTTTTGCGACAATTTGAGCTTTGCAGATAGTAACACTACTATCAATGTCCGTCTTCCTCTTGAAGATCCATTTATTCTCAATGGCTCATCGATCATCGGGCAAGTCAATCAAAGTCCATACTTTGTTCTCATACATGGATCCCATCTCAGATTTCATGTCCTCAAACCATTTCGCGGAATCTGGGCTCTTCATCACTTCCTCATAGTTCATAGGTTCGTCATGGTCTAGTAACATGATTCCCTGAATAGGATTACCGTACCACTCTGGTGCGGAACATATTCTGTTTAACCTACGAGGTTCGGTAGTAACTTGATCTGAAGTTTCATGATCATCATCATTAACTTCCTCACTAATTGGTGTAGGCATCACTGGAACTGATTTCTGTGATGAACTACTTTCCAATTTGGGAGAAGGTACAATTACCTCATCAAGTTTTACTTTCCTCCCACTCACTTCTTTCGAGAGAAACTCCTTCTCTAGAAAGGATCCATTCTTAGCA
The DNA here is from genome assembly GCF_018294505.1 of Triticum aestivum. Taxonomy (NCBI): domain Eukaryota; kingdom Viridiplantae; phylum Streptophyta; class Magnoliopsida; order Poales; family Poaceae; genus Triticum; species Triticum aestivum. The sequence goes on along the minus strand of NC_057796.1, from coordinate 200,787,523 downwards.
ACGAATATCTTGCCTTCGGATCTGTGATAGAAGGTGTACCCAACAGTTTCCTTTGGGTATCCTATGAAGACGCATTTCTCCGATTTGGGTTCGAGCTTATCAGGTTGAAGCCTTTTCACATAAGTATCGCAGCCCCAAACTTTAAGAAACGACAGCTTCGGTTTCTTGCTAAACCACAGTTCATATGGTGTCGTCTCAACGGATTTAGATGATGCCCTATTTAACGTGAATGCAGCTGTCTCTAATGCATAACCCCAAAACGGTAATGGTAAATCGGTAAGAGACATCATAGATCACACCATATCCAATAAAGTACGGTTACGACGTTCGGACACACCATTACGCTGTGGTGTTCCAGGTGGCGTGATTTGTGAAACTATTCCACATTGTTTCAAATGAAGACCAAACTCATAACTCAAATATTCATCTCCACGATCAGATCATAGAAACTTTATTTTCTTGTTACGATGATTTTCCACTTCACTCTGAAATTCTTTGAACTTTTCCAAATGTTTCAGACTTATGTTTCATTAAGTAGATATACCCATATCTGCTCAAATCACGTGTTAAGGTCAGAAAATAACGATACCCGCCGCGAGCCTTAACACTCATCGGACCGCATACATTAGTATGTATTATTTCCAATAAGTCAGTTGCTCGCTCCATTATTCCGGAGAACGGAGTTTTATTCATCTTGCCCATAAGGCATGGTTCGCAAGTATCAAGTGATTCATAATCAAGTGATTCCAAAAGTCCATCAGCATGGAGTTTCTTCATGCGCATTACACCAATATGACCTAAACGGCAGTGCCACATCTAAGTTGCACTATCATTATTAACTTTGCATCTTTTGGCTTCAATATTATGAATATGTGTATCACTATGATCGAGATTCAATAAACCATTTATATTGAGTGTATGACCATATAAGGTTTTATTCATGTAAATAGAACAACAATTATTCTTTGACTTAAATGAATAATCGTATTGCAATAAACATGATCCAATCATATTCATGCTCAACGCAAACACCAAATAACATTTATTTTAGGTTCAACATTAATCCCGAAGGTAAAGGGAGTGTGCGATGGTGATCTTATCAACCTTGGAATCACTTCCAACTCACATCCTCACCTTGCCCTCAACTAGTCTCTGTTTATTTTGCAACTCTCGTTTCGAGTTACTACTCTTAGCAACTGAACCAGTATCAAATACCGAGGGGTTTCTATAAATATTAGTAAAGTACACATCAATAACATGTATATCAAATATAGCTTTATTCACTTTGCCATCCTTCTTATCTGCCAAGTATCTAGGGCAGTTCCACTTCCAGTGACCATTTCCTTTGCAGTAGAAGCACTCAGTTTCAGGCTTGGGTCTAGCTTTGGGCTTCTTCATGGGAGTGGCAACTTGCTTGCCATTCTTCTTGAAGTTCCCTTTCTTTCCCTTGCCCTTTTACTTGAAACTAGTGGTCTTGTCAACCATCAACACTTGATGCTTTTCTTGATTTCTACCTTCGCTGATTTCAGCATCACGAAGAGCTCGGGAATCGTTTCCGTCATCCCTTGCATATTATAGTTCATCTCAAAGTTCCATTAACTTGGTGACAATGACTAGAGAACTTTGTCAATCACTATCTTATCTGGAAGATTAACTCCCACTTGATTCAAGTGATTGTAGTACTCAGACATTCTGAGCACATGCTCACTGGTTGAGCTATTCTCCTCCATCTTGTAGGCAAAGTACTTGTCAGAGGTCTCATACCTCTCGACTCGGGCATGAGTCTGAAATACCAATTTCAGCTCTTGGAACATCTCATATGCTCTGTGGCGTTCAAAACGTTTTTGAAGTCCCGGTTCTAAGCCGTAAAGCATGGTGCACTAAACTATCAAGTAGTCATCATACCGAGCTTTGTCAAACGTTCATAACGTCTGCATCTACTCCTGCAATAGGTCTGTCACCTAGCGGTGCATCAAGGACATAATTTTTCTGTGGAGCAATGAGGATAATCCTCAGATCACAGACCAAGTCCGCATCATTGCTACTATCATGTTTCAACTTATTTTTCTCTAGGAACATATCAAAAATAAAACAGGGAAGCTATACGTGAGCTATTAATCTACAACATAGATATGCAAATACTATCAGGACTAAGTTCATGATAAGTTAAAGTTCAATTAATCATATTACTTAAGAACTCCCACTTAGATAGATATCCATCTAGTCATCTAAATGATCACGTGATCCATATCAACTAAACCATGTCCGATCATCACGTGAGATGGAGTAGCTTTCAATGGTGAACATCACTATGTTGATCATATCTACTATATGATTCACGTTCGACCTTTCTGTCTCAGTGTTCCGAGGCCATATCTGCACATGCTAGGCTCGTCAAGTTTAACCCGAGTATTCTGCGTGTGCAAAACTGGCTTGCACCCGTTGTATGTGAACATAGAGCTTATTACACCCGATCATCACGTGGTGTCTCGGCACGACGAACTGTAGCAACGGTGCATAATCAGGAAGAACACTTGTACCTTGAAATTTAGTGAGAGATCACCGCCGTACTAAGCAAAATAAGATGCATAAAGGATAAACATCACATGCAATCAATATAAGTGATATGATATGGCCATCATCATCTTGTGCCTTTGATCTCCATCTCCAAAGCACCGTCATGATCACCACCGTCACCGGCTTGACACCTTGATCTCCGTCAAAGAATCGTTGTCGTCTCGCCAACTATTGCTTCTATGACTATCGCTACCGCTTAGTGATAAAGTAAAGCAATTACATGGCGATTGCATTTCATACAATAAAGTGACAACCATATGGCTACAAAACATGATCATCTCATACAACAATTTATATATCATCACGTCTTGACCATACCACATCACAGCAAGCCCTGCAAAAACAAGTTAGACGTCCTCTACTTTGTTGTTGCAAGTTTTACGTGGCTGCTACAGGCTTAGCAAGAAACGATCTTACCTACGCATCAAAACAACAATGATTTTTTGTCAAGTGTGATGTTTTAACCTTCAACAAGGATCGGGCGTAGTCACACTCGATTCAACTAAAGTTGGAGAAACAGACACCCACTAGCCACCTGTGTGCAAAGCACGGCGGTAGAACCAGTCTCATGAACGCGGTCATGTAATGTCGGTCTGGGCCGCTTCATCCAACAATACCGCCGAATCAAAGTATGACATGATGGTAAGCAGTATGACTATTATCGCCCACAACTCTTTGTGTTCTACTCGTGCATATAACATCTACGCAAAGACCTGGCTCGGATGCCACTGTCGGGGAATGCAGTAATTTCAGAAAAAAAATCCTACGATCACGCAAGATCTATCTAGGCGATGCATAGCAACGAGCAGGGAGAGTGTGTCCACGTACCCTCGTAGACCGAAAGCGGAAGCGTTTAGTAACGCGGTTGATGTAGTCGAACGTCTTCACGGTCCAACCGATCCAAGCGCCGAACATACGGCACCTCCGCGTTCAGCACACGTTCAGCTCGATGATGTCCCTCGAGCTCTTGATCCATTTGAGGCCGAGGGAAAGTTCCATCAGCACGACGACGTGGTGACGGTGATGATGAAGTTACCGACGCAGGGCTTCGCCTAAGCACTACGACGATATGACCGAGGTGTGTAACTATGGAGGGGGGAACCGCACACGGCTAAGACAAATCTTGAGTGCCTTTGGGGTGCTCCCCTCCCCCGTATATAAAGGAGGGAGGGAGGAGGCGGCCGGCCTAGGGGGCACGCCAAGCATAGGGAGTCCTACTAGGACTCCCAAGTCCTACTAGGATTCCCTTTCCTATTCGGAATAGGAGAGAAGGAAAGAGAGGGAGAGGGAGAAGGAAAGGGGGCCCGCACCCCCACCCCTTGTCCAATTCGGTTTGGGCAGGGGGGAGGTGCGCGCCACCTCTTGGCCCTTCTCCCCTCTCTCCACTAAAGCCCAATAAGGCCCATTACTTCTCCCGGCGAATTCCAGTAACTCCTTGGTACTCCGAAAAATACCCGAATCACTCGGAACCTTTCCGATGTCCGAATATAGCGTTCCAATATATGAATCTTTACCTCTCGACCATTTCGAGACTCCTCGTCATGTATGTGATCTCATCCGGGACTCCGAACAAACTTCGGTCATCAAATCACATAACTCATAATACAAATCGTCATCGAACGTTAAGCGTGTGGACCCTACGGGTTTGAGAACTATGTAGACATGACCGAGACACATCTCCGGTCAATAACCAATAGCGGAACCTGGATGATCATATTGGCTCCTACATATTCTACGAAGATCTTTATCGGTCAAACCGCATAACAACATACGTTGTTCCCTTTGTCGTCGGTATGTTACTTGCCCGAGATTCAATCGTCGGTATCCTCATACCTAGTTCAATCTCGTTACCGGCAAGTCTCTTTACTCGTTCCGTAATGCATCATCCCGTAACTAACTCATTTGTCACATTTCTTGCAAGGCTTATAGTGATGTGCATTACCGAGAGGGCCTAGAGATACCTCTCCGATTCACGGAGTGACAAATCCTAATCTTGATCTATGCCAACCCAACAAACACCTTCAGAGACACCTGTAGAGCATCTTTATAATCACCCAGTTACGTTGTGACGTTTGATAACACAGAAGGTGTTCCTTCGGTATTCGGGGGTTGCATAATCTCATAGTCAGAGGAACATGTATAAGTCATGAAGAAAGCAATAGCAATAAAACTAAACGATCATTTATGCTAAGCTAACGGATGGGTCTTGTCCATCACATCATTCTCCTAATGATGTGACCCCGTTCATCAAATGACACCACATGTCTATGGTCAGGAAACTTAACCATCTTTGATTAAGGAGCTAGTCCAGTAGAGGCATACTAGGGACACTTTGTTTTGTCTATGTATTCACACATGTATCAAGTTTCTGGTTAATACAATTCTAGCATGAATAATAAACATTTATCATGATATAAGGAAATAAAATAATAACTTTATTATTGCCTCTAGGGCATATTTCCTTCACATCATCCCGCAACTAACTCATTAGTCACATTGCTTGCAAGGCTTATAGTGATGAGCATTACCGAGAGGGCCCAGAGATACCTCTCCGATACAAAGAAGTGACAAATCCTAATCTCTATCTATGCCAACTCAACAAACACCATCGGAGACACCTGTAGAGCATCTTTATAATCACCCAGTTACGTTGTGACGATTGATAGCACACAAGGTGTTCCTCCGGTATTCGGGAGTTGCATAATCTCATAGTCGGAGGAACATGTATAAGTCATGATGAAAGCATTAGCAATAAAACTAAATGATGATTTGTGCTAAGCTAACGGATGGGTCTTGTCCATCACATCATTCTCTAATGATATGATCCCGTTCATCAAATGACAACACATGTGTATGGTCAGGAAACTTAACCATGTTTTATTAACGAGCTAGTCTAGTAGAGGCATACTAGGGACACTCTGTTTGTCTATGTATTCACACATGTACTAAGTTTCCGGTTAATACAATTCTAGCATGAATAATAAACATTTATCATGATATAAGGAAATATAAATCAGAAATTTATTATTGCCTCTAGGGCATATTTCCTTCAGTCTCCCACTTGCATTAGAGTCAATAATCTAGATTACATAGTAATGATTCTAACACCCATGGAGTCTTGGTGCTGATCATGTCTTGCTCGTGGAAGAGGCTTAGTCAACGGGTCTGTAACATTCAGATCCGTATGTATTTTGCAAACTTCTATGTCACCCTCCTTGACTAGATCGCGGATGGAATTGAAGCGTCTCTGGATGTGCTTGGTTCTCTTGTGAAATCTGGATTCCTTCGCCAAGGCTATTGCTCCAGTATTGTCACAAAAGATTTTCATTGGACCCGACGCACTAGGTATGACGCCTAGATCGGATATGAACTCCTTCATCTAGACTCCTTCATTTGCTGCTTCCGAAGCAGCTATGTACTCCGTTTCACACGTAGATCCCGCCACGACGCTCTATTTCGAACTGCACCAACTGACAGCTCCACCATTCAATATAAATATGTATTCGGTTTGTGACTTAGAGTCATACATATTCGGCCATTGATCTACAACAACATAGACATGCAAAATACTATTAGGTACTAAGTTCATGATAAATTAAAGTTCAATTAATCATATTACTTAAGAACTCCCACTTAGATAGACATCCCTCTAGTCATCTAAATGATCACGTGATCCAAATCAACTAAACCATGTCCGATCATCACGTGAGATGGAGTAGCTTTCAATGGTGAATATCACTATGTTGATCATATCTACTATATGATTCACGCTCGACCTTCCGGTCTCAGTGTTCCGAGGCCATATCTGCACATGCTAGGCTCGTCAAGTTTAACCCGAGTATTCTGCGTGTGCAAAACTGGCTTGCACCCGTTGTATGTGAACGTAGAGCTTATCACACCCGATCATCACGTGGTGTCTCGGCACAACGAACTGTAGCAACGGTGCATACTCAGGGAGAACACTTGTACCTTGAAATTTAGTGAGAGATCATCTTATAATGCTACCGCCGTACTAAGCAAAATAAGATGCATAAAGGATAAATATCACATGCAATAAATATAAGTGATATGATATGGCCATCATCATCTTGTGCCTTTGATCTCCATCTCCAAAGCACGTTGGTAGAACCAGTCTCATGAACCGCGGTCATGTAATGTCGGCCTGGGCCGCTTCATCCAACAATGTCGCAGAATCAAAGTAAGAAGTTGCTGGTAAGCAGTATGACTATTATCGCCTAAGCACTACGACGATATGACCGAGGTGTGTAACTGTGGAGGGGGGCACCACACACGGTTAAGAGAAACTTGTGTGTTATAGGGTGCCCCTGCCCCTGTATATAAAGGAGGGGATGGTAGGCCAGCCGGCCCTCTTAGGGCGCGCCAGGTGAGGGAATCCTGCTAGTACTCCAAGTCCTAGTAGGTCTCCACCTAAGGAAGAGGGGAAGAAGGAAGGAAGAGGGGGAAGGGAAGGAAAGGGGGGCGGCGCCCCCTTCCCCTAGTCCAATTCGGACCAAAGGGGGGCGCCAGCCCCTCTTGGCCCTTCCTCTCTTCCCACTAAGGCTCATTAGTTCCCCCGGGGGGTTCTGATAACCCTCTGGCACTCCAATAATTATCCGGTACCCCTCGAAACTCATCCGGTGACCGAATAACATAGTCCAATATATCAATCTTTATGTCTTGACCATTTCAAGACTCCTCGTCATGTCCGTGATCTCATCCGAGACTCCGACCAATCTTCGGTCATCAAATCACATAAAGTCATAATACAAATCGTCATTGAACGTTAAGCGTGCGGACCCTACGGGTTCGAGAACTATGTAGACATGACCGAGACACATCTTCGGTCAATAACCAATAGCGGAACCTGGATGCTCATATTGGCTCCTACATATTCTATGAAGATCTTTATCGGTCAAACCGCATAACAACATACGGTGTTCCCTTTGTCATCGGTATGTTACTTGCCCGAGATTCGATCATCGGTATCATCATACCCTAGTTCAATCTCATTACCGGCAAGTCTCTTTACTCGTTCCGTAATGCATCATCCCGCAACTAACTCATTAGTCACATTGCTTGCAAGGCTTATAGTGATGAGCATTACCGAGAGGGCCCAGAGATACCTCTCCAATACACGGAGTGACAATCCTAATCTCGATCTATACCAACTCAAGAAACACCATCGGAGACACCTGTAGAGCATCTTTATAATCACCCAGTACGTTGTGATGTTTGATAGCACACAAGGTGTTCCTCCGGTATTCTGGAGTTGCATAATCTCATAGTCGAAGGAACATGTATAAGTCATGATGAAAGCATTAGCAATAAAAATAAACGATCATTTGTGCTAAGCTAACGGATGGGTCTTGTCCATCACATCATTCTCTAATGATGTGATCCCGTTCATCAAATGACAACACATGTCTATGGTCAGGAAACTTAACCATCTTTGATTAACGAGCTAGTCTAGTAGAGGCATACTAGGGACACTCTGTTTGTCTATGTATTCACACATGTACTAAGTTTCCGGTTAATACAATTCTAGCATGAATAATAAACATTTATCATGATATAAGGAAATATAAATAACAACTTTACCATTGCCTCTAGGGCATATTTCCTTTGTTTATTAGAACTAACCCAGACTAACGATGTTTTCAGCAGAACTACCGTGGTGTCGTTTTTTTGTGCAGAAATAGAAGTTCTCGGAATGGGCTGAAAAGTTACCGTGATTATTTATGGACCAAAAGAGATCCCCGGAGCACCGAAGCCAGGCTAGGAAGTGGACGAGGAGTCCACAAGCCTAGGGGGCACGCCCTACCCCCCTGGGCGTGCGCCCCTGGCTTGTGGGCCCCTCGAGCATCCCCTGACGTGAGACCGACGCCAAAAATTCTTTTAAATACCCAAACCTCCGAAAATAAACCTAGATCGGAAGTTCCACCGCAAGCTTGTGTATCCACGAAACACCATTCCGGACCCGTTCCGGCACCCTGCCGGAGGGGGAAATCATCACCAGAGGTCATCTTCATCATCCCGGAGGTCTCCATGGCGAGGAGGGAGTAGTTCACCCTCGGGGCTGAGGGTATGTACCAGTACCTATGTGTTTGATCCCTCTCTCTCGTGTTCTTGATTTGGCACGATCTTGATGTATCGCGAGCTTTGTTATTATAGTTGGATCATATGGTGTTCTTCCCCCTCTACCTTCTTGTTATGAATTGAGTCTTGCTCTTTGAGTTTTCGTTATATGTTGGACTGAGTATTTGATTTGAGAACACTTGATGTATGTCTTGCGATGGGATATCTGTGGTGACAATGGGATGTTCTATTGATTCACTTGATGTATGTTTTGGCACTCAAATTGCGGATTCCCGAGGTGACATTGGGGTAATCTATGCATAGGGGTTGATGCACGTTTTTGTCCTACGTTCTCCGATAGAAACTTTGGAGTGACTCTTTGTCGCACGTTCAGGGATTGCCATATGATTTAATTATGTTATCATTGTTGAGAGACTCTGCACTAGTGAAAGTATGAGCCCTAGGCCTTGTTTTCAAGTATTGAAATACCGTTTTTGCTCACATTTGTTACTAGTTACCTTGTTGTTTTTATTTATTCAGATTATAAAATTATATTTCTACCATCCATATTACACTTGTATCACCATTTCTTCGCCGAACTAGTGCACCTATACAACTTACCATTGTATTGGGTGTGTTGGGGACACAAGAGACTCTTTGTTATTCGGTTGCATGGTTGTTTGAGAGAGTCCATCTTCATCCTACGCCTCCCACGGATTGATAAACCTTAGGTTATCTACTTGAGGAAAATTTGCTACTGTCCTACAAAACTCTGCGCTTGGAGGCCCAACACGAGTCTACAAGAAGAAGGTTGCGTAGTAGACATCAGTACTAGAGCGGAACTACTGCCTGTTGCTCTCGGCGGTACTACCACGGTACTACCGCCTGTTGCTCTCGGTGGTACTGCCGCTTCCAGCCACGGTACTACCATTGGCTCCATCCAATGCCACTTCCAGGACAACAAAGTATCCTCCAAAGATGCGGGAAAGAGCTGAGGGTGCAAAGGAGATGTGTACGTGTTGATTCCGCCCAAACCTTTCCGATACGGACCCCCTCTTGATAGTACGGTACATCCTACGACTCAAGTCCACCGAAAATGAAATGAAGGAGAACACCGTCTTCACTTCTAAGCACCGAGGGGTGGAAATCATCTCGTGCCAAATCGAAGGAATATCTGAAAGCTCAATGCACACAATTAGTCCACAAAGCATTGTCATCAATCACCAAAACCACGGAGAGAGAAGTATGCCCTAACAAAGTGAACATCGACGGAGCATTTCATGCTCAAACAAATAGCGGTGGCTAGGGTATTGTCATCCGGCATCACAAGGGAGTTGCCCATGTGTGTGGAGCAGAAAGGCTTGAGAATCTAATAAATCCACTTCATACTGAAATATTGGCTTCTACTCATGGTGCCCAGCTAGTTGCATCCAGAGAAATCACTGCTATCTTCTTCGAAACTGGCTCCATGTTACTAAAACAAGGGCAAAAGGAACAAGATCAATCCGTTGTCGGCATGACACCAGCGAAATTAAAAATGTTCATGAACCAAAACTTCAATCAGTTCAGTTTCAACTTTGCAAGTAGGAACTGTAATAGAGCAACTCATGTATGGGCAGGTATGAGATGTTACATGATTTTGTATGAAGTTTTAAAGGCAGATAATATAATCCCTAATGTAGAAGCTTTACCGACGAGCGAGTCCACGTAATAATGCAATCGGATGCATTTGGTTCAAAAAAGGAGTTATTTCGATGTGCATTAATTAGGGCATATCTAGACGCGTCCTAAAAAGCTAGCCATACCTATTTCTTAAACTAAAGGATACCCCACACATTACTGGGTAATCGATTGCAATGTTTATTGAGCGATTGCATGAAACATGAATAGTTAAATTTATAATATATGTACCAAAACTAAAAATACATAGTACATATTGTATTTGATTATTGTGTAGTTGAAAAGATTATTGAATATAAGTGGCAAACTAATAGATTTTTTCATGCATGCTGAGTGAAACTTTAATGAGATGACATGTGTGGTGAGGTATGAAGTGTGCATAGGATAAACTAATAATGAAAAACTTTTTTCCATTATTGTGATGGATATGTGATGGTGTGACATGTGTGCATATTAAAATAATAAAGAAGGTTCTTCTGCAGGATGCTGCTTTGATCTGCAAGCAGCATGCTGGTCCCTAGGGGCATCACTTCACGGTGGAGCATTGGCCATGGTAAAACCGCTAAAACGAAGAAAAGGGAAAAGAAGTCTAATTGGGGCCCTAAAACTAGTCACAGCAGCCGTCGCCGTGGACCCTCGGATCCGCAGGGCGCAGCCTTTCTCCCGTTTCACGCCGGAAGCAGAGCACCACCCAACACCGCATCATGTCGGGCGCGGCGGCGGCGGTGGCGCGAGTGCTGCCGAAGGCAGTGACCTTCGTGACGGGCAACGCCAAGAAGCTGGAGGAAGTCCGCGCGATTCTCGGCTCCTCCATCCCCTTCCAGTCCCTCAAACTCGACCGTAAGCTGAAGCTGGCTCCTCCTCTTTCTTCCACCACCTCTACCTCTCCTCCATTCACAGCAGTGAAAGGTTTAGTGCTAGACTAAGGATGCCTAGGACTTGCTGGTTGATGGGAGTGGCGTGGCTGCGTAACCGTGGCTTCTTATGGTGCCCGAACCCTAGGATAACACCAATCTGTAGGTACTCCTATTTGACTTTGTTATCTGGAGCATAAAAAATTGCTTTGTAGTTAGCTCACAACAAACATATAACGGGGGATTGGTTGTAGCTGAAAATTGTGGATTAGGAATAGTTGCTTCACAGCTTCGATTACTGTCTCCTACTGTTTTAGCTTAATCGAATCATCCGTTTCCACTGATAATGATAAAACCATGTGTTTTCCATGTTTAATATTCACCCCAAAAATCTTGGGTGTCTTATAACCCAAATTTAGGACAGATGATGACATGTGCCCTTGCTGTTCCGCTTATTATTCCTTCTTTAAATGGTGTCGATGTGCATCGATAATGTTTAGGGAATAGCACGCTGACTTTCTATGCCAAAATTATGCGACAGTTTGGGGTATGTTTGGAGGGAACAGGTGGGAATGCAATAGGAGTTTCCAGTTAAATACAGTCAGTGGACTTGTGATTCATGTGATTAGTTACTGTTGTCATGTGGTCTTCATATAGCCTGTAATTATTTATCTTTTGTATTCTGGTAGTAGTACTGGTTGGGAGGTAGGAAGTCCAGGATTTTAATAATTGTGAGGATATCGCATTTGCATTCTGGGATTCTAGTTAAGGGTATAAAATCCAGATGTTATGATTCATAGCAGTGACGAATCCTCTGATGGAATTGGAATCTGGAACCCATACACTTTAATTAGGAGTCTGATGCCCTACATGTCATAATTCAGCTGGAGATGGACCAAGTGTGCTCATTTTAAATAGGCAATAGTGATATATTCAATTTCAAAATATGGTTCTGATGGAAATCATGCAAGTTCCTATAAGTTTGTGATTTCAGTTTTGATGTCTCACCAATCACCTAACACCCCCCCCCCCCCCCCCCCCGCCCCCTCCTCTCAGAAAAAGAGAAGTAATAAGTCATAAAATGAGTAACACCGAAGAATTTCTTGTTGTTTTTGATTAATGGGTATTATTCTCTGTTGAATTTGGCAGTGCCCGAGTTGCAAGGTGAGCCAGAGGACATATCTAAAGAGAAGGCCCGAATGGCTGCATCTCAGGTACCTCTATCTTTCCTAATTCTAGAATAATTATGCAGAGAATTTTAATTTAAATTGTTTGAACACTTGTTAATGAATCTGCATTCCATACCTTGAATAGGTGAATGGTCCTGTACTTGTTGAGGACACCTGTCTATGTTTCAATGCGCTCAAAGGTTTGCCAGGTAACTAATTTGCATTATTCTTTCTTTTCAATTCCTAAATGAATTCAATGTGCTTAATATGACATAATTTGCTTTCCGCTGCAGGGCCCTATATGTAAGTCCTTCTCTTCTCCAGGCACTATAACACATTTTCGTATTACCAAAGTTACAGATAATAAACATCCTTCACCACTATAACTTATTGAGAAAATGCTTTCAGATATCCAGTCTAACTAACCTCTTGTTCCTTATCTGGATGTTTTGCACACATGAATGTACAGAAAATGGTTTCTAGAGAAGATTGGGCATGAAGGTAATATGGCTACTCAATTCTCGTTTTATTCTTTCTAATGTTTGACTTTGTGAACTCATGCATATTATTTCTGCAATTATAGGTTTGAACAATCTGCTAAAAGCTTATGAAGACAAATCAGCTTTTGCTATGTGCATCTTTTCCCTTGCTCTTGGACCAGAAGAGGAACCGATCACATTTGTTGGAAAAACAGCAGTAAGATGTTACTTGGAATTTTCGTCTGAAGTATTACGTATATGCTATACTAACACTGTACAATGAGAGTGAGCACATCTGTCAGTATGCCGCTGCAGTCGGCCTACATCCAGAATTGCATATCCCTCTACAACCTGGATACCTTGAACCTATATTTTCTGGTGTATTTTGCTTATAAGTGAGTTCAGAGTGCAGCTAAATTCTGTCGGCATCAGCATATTCGTATTTTTTTAGGGGAACATATTAGTGTTGTTGGATACAATAAATAAATTTTCTAGTAAAGTGGTTTTTTACATTCGACGCAAAGAAGCACTGTTATCTTGTTAGATTGTCCGTCTTCATGTGTCCTCAATTCCTCATCATAGCACTTTGATCTGTTGTGGTGCGTTTATTTTGGCAAGGACAATAAAATCTGACGCCATGTTTTTAGTAAGAAAAATGAGAGTGGTTTGGCTTCTTGAACGTGTTTGAGATTTCCTTCTCCATATGCAGGGGAAAATTGTACCTGCCAGAGGCCCTGCTGATTTTGGATGGGACCCTGTATTCCAACCAGATGGATTTGAACAAACGTGAGTTTCATAATGATTTCCAGTTCTTTCATGCATCCCTTGCGTTATGTACTGACAGGTGGGTATGTAATGTACAATACAGGTATGCTGAGATGCCCAAGCCTGAAAAGAATCAAATATCTCATAGGGGGAGAGCTCTTGCACTGGTGAAAGAACATTTTGCTTCTGCCAATTATGAAGTTCAGGGTGACGGATTGGCTTAAACTTCGTTTTCAAGCACCAAATGAACAAAATCTAATGGAATATGTGCAAAAGATTCATGTCTCTGTTATAGTTACAGAATCTTCCAAGCTGTACTCATTTCTCCTGCAACTTTTGGTGACTGTTATGAGATTGTGGATGTATTCTAGATGAATTTTGGTGACTGTCATCATGTCTCTTTGCCTATGAAGCAGAGTGATGGACAAATTACTTGAATCAGTTTGCCAGTTGAACCTCAACACCATATGGCTAGCTTCTGTGCCATTCTTTCGCACCACAATCACACACACCGCTGGCTGCTTAGAAGCAGAAGGCCACCAAAGAATAAACAAATAATCGCAACTCATCATACATAATCTAACTGGATGCAAAAAACTGCAACCAACTTGTGCTACTGCTTAGGGCCTCCTAAGCTTAATGTTGACAGGCATCTCCTTGTAGGAGGTGACCTTCTCTGTGGCCCGCCGGAGCGGCCTCCCCAGCGACGACCTGCGTGGGAATTGCACTGACGAATCCAGCTCCCACGACGTCTCCTTCCTGTCATCTCCACTGCCGGCGGTGAGCTGAACGTCCTCTATCTCGAACAAGTCTTCCCTGCGCCCACTCGGCTGCGGCGTTCTCATGGACTTGCTGCAGAAACAGTAAGAATCAGTGGCTGAACGGCGTTTCCTCCCAGATCGAACATTTGATGATTTTGACGAGGCTGTGGGTGTTACTTACCGTCTCTGTGCGCTCTCCCTCTCCTTGGACGCCGCCACCAGCTTCGTCGGCGCCACCGCAGGGCCCAGAGCTAGCAAAGAACATGCCAATCAGAATCAGTTAGCATGGCCACAGATGTGAAGAGATGTATGCACCAAATACTGGTAGGGATATCATGGTTACATCGAGATCTCAGCAGCCTCTTCCGGCTGGCGTTGCAGGTAGACTTCTTGGCACTGGCGGCGCGCGACGCATCCGAAGCGGGCTCCGCGTCTCCATCCTTGAGCTGTGCAGCTGCTGCAGCTCTGTCGGCAGCCAAGTGCCGTGCCGTCTCGTTCGCGCTCTTCTGTTGCTGGAGTCTGCTGCTCTTCAGCGCTTTCTTTGCCTCCTGTCATTAGGGGCATCGCGGTTCAGGGCACATGAACAGAAGCATCAAGCGGCATCATGAACATTTGCCATCAGATGATATGATATACCTCAAGTTCCGATGATTTTACTTTGAGGGCAGCTCTGGAGCACGTAAGCTCATGTTGTAGCGATTTCAGCTTCAGAAAGATAAGAAGAAAAACATCGGCTGATCAGATCTGAGAATGTCATGATCAAATTTTTCTCTAGAAAATGTGAGCACATGTTGTCAAGATTGACCAAAGAAGCACCAACTTACCCTATTTTTGCCAAGATTTAGCTCCTGCGAAGCAAACATTTCGAGACAGAGATTAGCCTCGTGATGAACACGATCAAGTCCACGGTTATAAAACGGGGACAATGGAGTTTCTTGCAGATAGTTTGGGGATAACTTACTGCTAACATCTGAGAATTAGCCTGCGCAAGCTGCCAGTTTGCCAGCCGCAGATTCTGCAGCTCAGCCCCGCTCAACTCTATGAACTTGCTGCACGCACCAAATCAAACCAAATAGAGTCAACACCAGAACACTCGCACATCAAGAAGCCCTATCCATCCTAGACAAAAGAGAACAATCGATGCAGGCAAATACTCACTCTCTCTCCTCCAGGAGCTTCACAAGATCCGAGTTCTCCTGAAATTACAGACACGGGGATTCGAGAAAAAAAGAGCAGCGTTAGCGACCACGACCCATCATACTGATAATAACCAAGAAAAAAGAAAGAGACAGCGGACAAATCTTGCCTTGACCAACCGCGCGATTCCATCCACGCCGTCCGCGCACCTCGACCCGTCCTGCTGCTCCTCATCGGCCGCCGCCAGCGGCCGCCTCAGGTTGGTGATATCGCAGAGTGTTTTCCTCCTCGCCGAGGTGGCGCTGGCGGCGCCGAGCTTCCGCATGGCGGCCATGGCGGCCGCGTTCCTGGTCTGCGGCACCGCCGCTTGAGCCGGGTTGACCTGCTGTGGCGCGAGAACGGCGGTCTCCATGGGATTTCGGTCACGGGACGGCCAAAGGGTGGGTCGCCAAGAAGGGAAGGAGAGAGATTGGGGAGCCGGAAGCTTGGGGAGAGAGGGGATTTGGTCGGTCGATGGATCGGAGATCGGAAGAAAGGGAAAGGGGCAACGGCTAGTAGGGAGGCAACGGGTATATGAGGGGGCCGGCGTAACGTTCGAATCGGAGGGTTTGGGTCAGGGGAGTGGACGGAAGGATTGAGCCACGGAGGGAAGATCTACGGCTGTCGAATCAAGTGGGTATACTTGGGTAGAGACAACGGATTTGGGTTTCACAATGGCAGTACGAGCCATGTTGGACGCTCCACCCCGCTATGAAATTTTGTTTAGGCCATCTTCGACGCTCCGGGACACTGTATTTGTCTGCGAACATGCTCATGGATAGGGACAGTGATACAGAATGATCATCCAACCGTGTCTGCAATATTTCAAACCGGGTTTGAACAAACCAGATGATTCTCAATCAAACACGATGAAATTCACTTAAGTTCAGACATAATAAAAGGGACGGTATTTCATCCGTTTAAGTATTTTTTTAATTAAACTAGCTTGTAGCGGACGGTAACCTGGTACGTCATTCCAAGCTGGCCGACGACACATCCGTCATCGTCCTGTTGTTGTCGGAGTAGTCCTTCCACACGCGTAAGGATGCTGCCGCAGCATCCCTGCTTAACATTTGGAATATGGGGCTTGTGTAAAAGGTCACAAACCTATTCCAAATCAGACAAGTGCTACTTTGTAAGTTATCCCAAGTCATTGGGTATTCCCCCACCACTATACCGAGACTAAGGATTTTTGCCACAAAACGGTATGCTTTTAAATAGAATAGTTCTTGCAAAAGGGTAAGTGGGAGGACAGTGCAACTCGACGAGATAACAAGTATCTTCGTCATCAGGTCAAAGGAAAGGAACCTTGGAAGTAATTCCAGAGTTTCCTACTGCGACTGATACGGAAGCCTCTACATTAGATGTATGGACTTCGGTCGAACTTGTAGCTGAACAACGTAGGCAAAGCTCGTGCAAACCTCTCAGGTGCGCAAACGAGATATTGTTGTTAGACAACAGTATACCTATGATACACAAGGAAGCGTTCAGGGGCCCTGACTCCGGAATTGGCTGAATGCCAATATAATCCGAGATAGTTTCCATAAATGATTCAAGATTTAAATCTTGATAAACCCTCCGAAAGACTTGGAGTCTAACAGATTGTAATGGGACTATAAACTGATATGGATAAAAATGTTTTATCCATTAAGCTCGACTTGTTGCAATAACAAGTTCAACGAGTTGACTACAATGAGATTGTCTAACCGTAGCAATGCTTAAAGTCGGTTCGGGTTAAACTAGCAATTAATACATATTTCAAACATGAGATATGCAACATGGATGACAATAATTTCCATGAAATGGAAATACAACCTAGGACTTGTATGTGATACAATCCAAAGTATTTTGTCAGTCCAGAGTATGCTAGTAAGTATGCAAACTTCAGAGTTCCAGCAATGGACAGAAGAGAGTAAAATGGACTTGGAATCTTCGTTTTTGATGGAATGGTCAAAGGGGTTTGACTTCATCAATGAGTAACGAAGATGCTTGTGGTTTCAAGAAAGTAAGTGGGAGCATAATAATATTTCTGAAAACCTTGTGTGCTTGACACATTGTTAATTGGAAATAAATTTCTTGACACGAATTAGGACTTCATTTGAAAATAATTTTCTGATGAAACGCTTCGGCTAAATAGCCTTGATATTAGGCATAATGATCTATGGAGATAGATTTACCTAATGGGGCTGAGCAAAAATACATATTGACAAGATGCTAAAACCGTTTAGCACTAAGAACGACAAGGAGTGATTCTTGCCGAAGTCACATGGAAAGAGTTCTTGCAAGAATCAGTGTCCCAAAACACCGATGAGCAAAATACATGATGAAGATTCCACACACTCATGTGTTTGGATTAATCATGTATTCCATGGTATGTAAAACAACCAGATATGTCCAATACTCCCAAGCTGTTGCGAGTATAGATACCAAAGTGATCAAAAGTACTGATCATGGGACAATAGTGAAAAAGGGTCATTGAGTACTAAAGTAGCACTTATGACATGTTTCCTCGCAAGTGGAGATCATGAAGAGTTCGTTGTAAGGTTACGTCGATACAGTCTTCATCTTTTCTCCATGCGATTTTCGATTTAAATTTAGGGTTTTGTGTATCACACAATATGGTGGCACAGTTAGTTGGAAATTGTTCCAAACAAGTTACTGTGGCGAATTCTATAACAAAGGCGAAGTATGTTGCCGCTTTAGAAGCGACAAAGAGAAAGATTTGAATCATATAGTTCATTCATGAACTTAGTATGGTTCCAAGAAGGCTTTGGTCAATGGGACACTATTGCAGATAGTTGCTCCATAGCTCAGTCTGAGGAATCAGGTTTCGACCAATGATTCACATATATACAGAGCCAAGTCCGCACAAAATATGAATTTTGTGAAACCGTGAAAACGCGAGGATATGCAGAGATACACACGGAGCTGAAGTTGCCAGATCCGATGGACATCAGGCTATACCACATGCGAAGCATTTTTTACACCAGTATGCCATAGGTGTAAAGTGCATTAGCATTAACTAGATTATTGACTCTAGTGCAAGTGGGAGTCTGTAGGAGATATGCGCTAGAGGCAATAATAAATGATATTATTTATCTCCAAGTTCATAATTATGTTTATGTTCCATGCTATAACTGCTATGGTTCTCGAGTCTGCAATAACACGAGGCTCGGAGGAAGACTCATATGCACGTGTGGAATAATAAACGGTAAGAAGTATTCTTAGTCTGGCCTCTAAGACTAGCTCAAGTGTTGCATGATGGTTCTGTTTTCCTGATCCTGGGCATGTCAATGCCAGCAATTTTGTGGGCACAATGTTAAGAGAACATTTGTGTTGAATCGACCCGGATTGATGTTATGCTATGAGATTCATTCGTCACAAGTTAATGGTACGTAACACAGAGATGGTTAACATTTGCATGATTCCTTAGACCATGAGAGTATCGAGTTTCTTCATGCTTGCTTCATGAACTTTGGGGTTTGTTAAACGTCATCCGTAAATGGGTGGCTATTATGGCGGCTTACGGGTTCATGGAAAAGTATGTCAAGTATATTGATAGCTCAAGATTGGGATTTGCTCCTCCGATGATGGAGAGATATTCTCGGGCCCTCTCGGTGTTACGGTATCCATCATCGTCTGGCCAGCACAGTGTGATTTGATCACAGGGATGCCAGAACACGGAAACGAGAAAAGAGAACAAAACCAGTAACGAGGTAACTAGCATAGTGGACAAGTTGTTGATCCACGGGGATGCAAGTAAATCTCACCTCGGGTCTTTGTAACATATCGCGAAGCAACAGGAATAGCACACGGCAACTGGAGGTTCACTCGAATATTCATTCGTGTGGGTATAGGGGTCAATATGGGTGTCCACGGCTCCGATGTTCATCATTGATCGGAAAGTGTTCCGGTCATGTCTATGCTTCACCGAACCTATAGGGTCACACGCTTAAGGGTCATCTATCCGCTGAATACTAGACAGGGAGTCTGAGAGAAATTTGCCGAAAAAGTTTCGGAGACAATGGAAGAGTTCCGGAGAGAGAATAGCGAAATAGTTTCGTAACACCGAAAAGTTGTTTCGGGATATACCATTAAGTCAAATTGGTTTCGGGACACGCCTGATAATTCTTGGAGGGTGCCAGAATTATTCTGGAAACTTCTGGGAATTTTTGGGGATAAAAACCGAAAATGTTTCGGAGCTGCCGGTACCGCTTTGGTTGTTTTTCGCAGATGAAATTCACTAATTTGAAATTGTTTCAGAACGAATCCAAAATCATTTTAGTGGGTACTGGAATTATTCTAAGACCCACAGAAATATTTTTGGATTTAATGGACGCGAAAAATTGTCTTCATGAATAGTGAAAACGCATTCTTGTTTGCTTTTCGCAGATGAAAATCACTAAACCAAAATTGTTTCGGAACGCGTGGAAAATTATTTTAGTGGGTACTGGAAATGTTCTGAGCCCACATAAATATTTTCAGTTCGAACGGATGCTGAAAAATGTCGTCATGAATAGTGAAAGTGCTTTTTGCTTGGCTTCTTGGAGAAGCCACCTTGAGGGCCTTAAGAAGCCACCCTTGGGCTTGGACTATAAATAGGGGTGGAGGGGCTGCCTAAAGACACACTCTTTCTCACATACAAGTGCCATGCATGATCTGACTTCTCTCTCCCTCCCAACGAAATAGTTTCGTAGAGCCGAAAGGCTGTCTGGGTTCCGGTGGGAACTAGTTCTGGACGGCAAAGCCCTGCCGGATAGATGACACCGTATGTGTGCAACCCCGTAGAGAGGTCGTAGTTTCGATCCTTTTGCCCGAGGGGATGTTTTGAGAGTGCCTCCCGAAGGGCTGTCCAAGTGACGGTCTGAGTTCTATGAGTCCTCCCGAAGGGCTGTCCGAGTAACCGTCCGAGTTTTGAGGGTCCTCCCGAAGGGCTGTCCGTGACACAGTCCGAGGGACTGTCCGACCGCCTCCCGGAGGGCTATCCGTGGGGCGGATGAGGGTATACATCCTCGCGGTTGGGAGGTTGTAAATCCTAGCTGAGGGGATCTGCACCGCCGTTCGTCATCGACTCTACTTCCGCTGCGCTACGAGTCGGTAACGAAAAAGATCAAACCATGTATGCAGTCTCCATAGTGGTCCTGGGCTGGTGCGTAGGTCAGAAAATTTTTGTTTTCTGCTGCGTTACCCAACAGTGGCATCAAGAGCCGTGCTATGCGTAGATGCAGGTTACGATCTAGAATACATGGATATGTATGGGTATTGCATAATATAATTTTGGAGTAGATGAGATCTATTGCTGAAAATTATTTATGCGGGTGACAGATGAAATCTGTTACCCGACGTTCTTGTTGCTTCCCTAGAATTTGCGTTTGCTCAATCTCGAGACAGCATGGTGGAATTTGACAAAGTTCTGGCAATTCATGATCCTGATTGATCATGGAAGTGCTATCAGTTCTTTGGGTTCTGCCGTAGTCAAAAGAAAGATGAAATTCGCAGATGAAAGGGCATTGCAAATATGATCTGCACGGGGGTGATGTGTATGATGAAGTTTAGTATGGGTCTCGAGATTTAATTATCTCGTGTTTCATACACCCCGAGATGTTAATCTAGGAACTTGAATAATCATACTTGATGATAAAACGTTGGTAACTGCGGTTTAAGTCGAAACCTTAGAAGCCACGAAAAACAAGTTTTTGCATGAACCGATTAGAAACGTCTAACTTGGTTTTGCAGGAGGGTTTGCATGTGCATGTGATGTGGTATAGCAATGCTCATATTCAATTTGATTATGTATGAGATGACTATATGATGTAATTAACATGACTTGCGTGTCATGATTCGTCATGATGGCTGGAGCCATATGATTGCAGTTTAATGACCTGAGTGTCAACCTTAAGTAATGCATTTATTTTATCCGCTATGGAGATAGCGATATTATCTGGTGCATTGACAAGGTGGTGGCAATCTTCGCGAAGGTGAACACCGACGCGAATGCCGAAGACGAAGAAATACTTGACTTCTCCGTCAGAAGAGGCTATACCATATCATGCTATTATCAATTGCCTGAGATGTTTATCCCTCTTAATGCACCCTTCTTGATTGCGCGGTAGTCGCTTTTATTAGGGTGATCTCTCAAAGAAAAAATATCAAGTAGTTAGTGTTCTCCCAAGTGTAGCACCGTCACGGCACCTAACTTTTTGGGGTATCGCAGGATCTCCCTGGGTACGAATGATTAGGGAAGTGTGAGGCGGGTGAGTTAAGACCTCGCAGCAAGATCACTTGGTTGTCTTGACGTTCTGGAAGGATCTCCCTGAGCTCGGAACACGCCCATCGAAAGATGAACAAGAGTCACATAGAGATGTGGTCGACAAGTTTGCGTACCGATTGAATTTCGCGCCATCAGTGTTCATCTCGTTCAATGGCGTTGAATGGATATGCGGGTCTTGTGTCACTCATAATCAATTTTGAGAGATATTGATTTGAGTGGGAACGCACTGTTGAATTAACATGTTTAATTCTCAGTGCAATTAATTATGAACACTGTCTAAGTGTTTCTTGCAAAATAGTTGTAGAATAATGGCTCGCGTTTCCACCTTCCCTGATAAAATTGAATAGCTGTTAAATATCTGGTTAAAACTTTACGATTGGTAACGTAATGTGAGGATTGTCCTCAAGAGTGCCGAGAAGGACTTTGTCCTGTCGCATGCTTTCGGTATCCTCCCACAAATGCTATGGATGATGTGACTCTCGTCCTTCGATCCAAAAGCTAGAATTCCGTTACGGTCAAGTGCAATATGTTTTCTTCCATGAAACCCGAACTTCGAAAGTTTTGGGATAGTTATGTGATATTCATGGAACTGAAAATTAATTTTCAGATACAAACAAAGGCTGAAAGATATGAAATATCCAAAGCAATGTTTGTTTGCAAATTATTAGTAAAGTGTTTACTATGCATTAGACTGATAAGAGAGGGATCCAGAAGAACGCCTGTCATATGATGAAAGGTGAATAAAACAACAACTTAAATAGAAAGGAAGTGTCCAAAGGGTGTTAGTATGACTTACACGCCTAGGAAGTCCGGGGCTAACGCCACTCTTAAGTTGGGTGCTTCTTTTGCGAGTAGGAGAAATACTAAAAGTTAAACTGTTAGAAGTATAAAGGCAGAAAGAAAGATGACTGGAATATCCAGCTCATGTATGAATGTCATACAAATTTTTGATGTATAGAAGGCTGGTCAAAGATATAGTTCTTGGGAATTATGGTTAAACATGGTAATCACTAATTCTTGCGTATTGTGAGTTAATCGCAAAGATACCCGCTTGATTGCATTCTATTGCGAATCAATGTAAGAGCTACTATGGCCTAAAAAGACTAGCCAGGAATGAGGTTTTAATACATGCTGGGAACATAGTAAAAGTTACTATACCTTCCATCGGTGTATTACCTATGTATTTTCTTTCATAATTCATTTTAGAGTTTCTCACACTCTAGCCCTTTGCATAAGGTATCTTGCAAGAAGGTTGTTCATAAGAGAACTTTTGATGTTCAGTATTATGTTAAACATAAGGGCCATACTTTCATTATGAATGAGATGTATGTTATGAATAATGATATTAATATATGACCTCTATGTTTACTTTCATAATTCATTTTAGAGTTTCTTACACTCTAGCCCATTGCACAATGTTTATTGCAAAAGGGTTATTCATAAAAAACAATTGTTGTTCAGTATTATGAATAACATGAAGGACCATGCTTCCATCCAAGATGGGATGTATGTTATGAATATTGATGGTAAAATGATACATCCATAACACTGACGCTAAATGTCGCAAGACTATGAGAATACCACACATGTGTGGCACTGCATTTGGTCACATTGGAGAAACCCACATGGAAAAATCCCATTATGATGGATTTTGAAGTCGTTTGATTTTGAATCATCTGACACTTGCGACTTTTCTCCGAAAAGTGAAGTGACTGAAATACCGTTCACAGGCCATAAGGAACGAGCAACAAACTTATTGGTGATCATACATTTTGATGTGTGTAGTTCAATAAATGTTGTTGCAAGTAGTGGATTTATATATCTTCATAAATGACTCAAGTAGATATATGGATATTTGCTTGATGAGACGTAAGTCTGGATCTTTTGAAATCATTCGAAAGGTTTTCAAAAATGAAGTAGAAGTTATTGTAACAAGGAAATTATGTTTCTGCAATAAAGGAATATTTGAGTTACAAGTTTAGCGAATGTCTGATGAGTTGTGAAAAGAGTTTCATAACTTACAACTCCCGGAACACCACTATGAGTGGAATGTCTGTGAAGATGTAATCAAACAATTTATGACATGGTAAGATCAAAGATGCATAAATAAATTTGCCAATATCACTTTTAAAGAGTAATTCTTTAGAGAATGCGGCTTTTACACTGAAAAGAGCTCCATCAGGTCTGTTGAAATGACGGCATGGTATGGTACGCCCAACCATGTTATATCTTTTCTTAACATTTGGAATATGGGGCTTGTGTAAAAGGTTACAAACCTATTCCAAATCAGACCAGTGCTACTTTGTAAGTTATCCCAAGTCATTGGGTATTCCCCCACCACTATACCGAGGCAAAGGATTTTTGCCACAAAACGGTATGCTTTTAAATAGAATAGTTCTTGCAAAAGGGTAAGTGGGAGGACAGTGCAACTCGACGAGATAACAAGTATCTTCGTCATCAGGTCAAAGGAAAGGAACCTTGGAAGTAATTCCAGAGTTTCCTACTGCGACTGATACAGAAGCCTCTACATTAGATGCATGGACTTCGATCGAACTTGTAGCTGAACAACGTAGGCAAAGCTCGTGCAAACCTCTCAGGTGCGCAAACGAGATATTGTTGTTAGACAACAGTATACCTATGATACACAAGGAAGCGTTCAGGGGCCCTGACTCCGGAATTGGCTAAATGCCAATATAATCCGAGATAGTTTCCATAAATGATTCAAGATTTAAATCTTGATAAACCCTCCGAAAGACTTGGAGTCTAACAGATTGTAATGGGACTATAAACTGATATGGATAAAAATGTTTTATCCATTAAGCTCAACTTGTTGCAATAACAAGTTCAAGGAGTTGACTACAATGAAATTGTCTTACCGTAGCAATGCTTAAAGTCGGTTCGGGTTAAACTAGCAATTAATACATATATCAAACATGAGATATGCAACATGGATGACAAAATAATTTCCATGAAATGGAAATACAACCTAGGACTTGTATGTGATACAATCCAAAGTATTTTCTCAGTCCATAGGATGCTTGTAAGTATGCAAACTTCAGAGTTCCAGCAATGGACAGAAGAGAGCAAAATGGACTTGGAATCTTCGTTTTTGATGGAATGGTCAAAGGGGTTTGACTTCATCAATGAGTAACGAAGATGCTTGTGGTTTCAAGAAAGTAAGTGGGAGCATAATAATATTTCTGAAAACCTTGTGTGCTTGACACATAGTTAATTGAAAATAAATTTCTTGACACGAATTAGGACTTTATTTAAAAATAGTTTTCCGATAAAGCGCTTGGGCTAAATAGCCTTGATATTAGGCATAATGATCTATGGAGATAGATTTACCTAACGAGGCTGAGCAAAAATACATATTGACAAGATGCTAAAACCGTTTAGCACTAAGAACGACAAGGAGTGATTCTTGCCGAAGTCACATGGAAAGAGTTTTTGCAAGAATCAGTGTCCCAAAACACAAATGAGCAAAATACATGATGGAGATTCCACACACTCATGTGTTTGGATTAATCATTTATTCCATGGTATGTAAAACAACCAGATATGTCCAATACTCCCAAGCTGTTGCGAGTATAGATACCAAAGTGATCAAAAGTACTGATCATGGGACAATAGTGAAAAAGGGTCATTGAGTACTAAATTAGCACTTATGACATGTTTCCTCGCAAGTGGAGATCATGAGGAGTACATTGTAAAAGGTTACGTCGATACAGTCTTCATCTTTTCTCCATGCGATTTTAGATTTAAATTTAGGGTTTTGTGCATCACACAATATGGTGGCACATTTAGTTGGAAATTGTTCCACACAAGTTACTGTGGCGAATTCTATAACAAAGGCGAAGTATGTTGCCGCTTTAGAAGCGACAAAGAGAAAGATGTTGAATCATATAGTTCATTCATGAACTTAGTATGGTTCCACGAAGGCTTTGATCAATGGGACACTATTGCAGATAGTTGCTCCATAGCTCAGTCTGAGGAATCAGGTTTCGACCAATGATTCACATATATACAGAGCCAAGTCCGCACAAAATATGAATTTTGTGAAACCGTGAAAACGCGAGGATATGCAGAGATACACACGGAGCTGAAGTTGCCAGATCCGATGGACATCAGGCTATACCACATGCGAAGCATTTTTTACACCAGTATGCCATAGGTGTAAAGTGCATTAGCATTAACTAGATTATTGACTCTAGTGCAAGTGGGAGTCTGTAGGAGATATGCGCTAGAGGCAATAATAAATGATATTATTTATCTCCAAGTTTATAATTATGTTTATGTTCCATGCTATAACTGCAATGGTTCTCGAGTCTGCAATAACACGAGGCTCGGAGGAAGACTCATATGCACGTGTGGAATAATAAACGGTAAGAAGTATTCTTAGTCTGGCCTCTAAGACTAGCTCAAGTGTTGCATGATGGTTCTGTTTTCCTGATCATGGGCATGTCAATGCCAGCTATTTTGAGGGAACAATGTTAAGAGAACATTTGTGTTGAATCGACCCGGATTGATGTTATGCTATGAGATTCATTCGTCACAAGTTAATGGTACATAACACAGAGATGGTTAACGTTTGCATGATTCCTTAGACCATGAGAGTATCGAGTTTCTTCATGCTTGCTTCATGAACTTTGGGGTTTGTTAAACGTCATCCATAAATGGGTGGCTATTACGGCGGCTTACGGGTTCATGGAAAAGTATGTCAAGTATATTGATAGCTCAAGATTGGGATTTGCTCCTCCGATGATGGAGAGATATTCTTGGGCCCTCTCGGTGTTACGGTATCCATCATCGTCTGGCCAGACACAGTGTGATTTGATCAGAGGGATGCCGGAACACGGAAACGAGAAAAGAGAACAAAACCAGTAACGAGGTAACTAGCATAGTGGACAAGTTGTTGATCCACGGGGATGCAAGTAAATCTCACCTCGGGTCTTTGTAACATATCGCGAAGCAACAGGAATAGCACACGGCAACTGGAGGTTCACTCGAATATTCATTCGTGTGGGTATAGGGGTCAATATGGGTGTCCACGGCTCCGATGTTCATCATTGATCGGAAAGTGTTCCGGTCATGTCTATGCTTCACCGAACCTATAGGGTCACACGCTTAAGGGTCATCTATCTGCTGAATACTAGACAGGGAGTCTGAGAGAAATTTGCCGAAAAAGTTTCGGAGACAATGGAAGAGTTCTGGAGAGAGAATAGCGAAATAGTTTCGTAACACCGAAAAGTTGTTTCGGGATATACCATTAAGTCAAATTGGTTTCGGGACACGCCTGATAATTCTTGGAGGGTGCCAGAATTATTCTGGAAACTTCTGGGAATTTTTGGGGATAAAAACCGAAAATGTTTCGGAGCTGCCGGTACCGCTTTGGTTGTTTTTCGCAGATGAAATTCACTAATTTGAAATTGTTTTAGAACGAATCCAAAATCATTTTAGTGGGTACTGGAATTATTCTAAGACCCACAGAAATATTTTCGGATTTAATGGACGCGAAAAATTGTCTTCATGAAGAGTGAAAACGCATTCTTGTTTGCTTTTCGCAGATGAAAATCACTAAACCGAAATTGTTTCGGAACGCGTTGAAAATTATTTTAGTGGGTACTGGAAATGTTCTGAGCCCACATAAATATTTTCAGTTCGAACGGACGCTGAAAAATGTCGTCATGAATAGTGAAAGTGCTTCTTGCTTGGCTTCTTGGAGAAGCTACCTTGAGGGCCTTTTGGTATTATCCCCTTGGCTTCTTGGAGAATCCACCCTTGGGCTTGGCCTATAAATAGGGGTGGAGGGGGCTGCCTAAAGACACAATCTTTCTCACATACAAGTGCCATGCATGATCTAGCTTCTCTCTCCCTCCCAGCGAAATAGTCTCGTAGAGCCGAAAGGCTATCTGGGTTCCGGTGGGAACTAGTTCTGGACGGTGAAGCCCTGTCGGATAGATGACACCGTATGTGTGCAAACCCGTAGAGAGGTCGTAGTTTCGATCCTTTTGCCCGAGGGGCTGTTTTGAGAGTGCCTCCCGAAGGGCTGTCCAAGTGACGGTCCGAGTTCTGTGAGTCCTCCCGAAGGGCTGTCCGAGTGACCGTCCGAGTTTTGAGGGTCCTCCCGAAGGGCTGTCCGTGACACAGTCTGAGGGACTGTTCGACCGCCTCCCAGAGGGCTGCCCGTGGGGCGGATGAGGGTATACATCCTCGCGGTTGGGAGGTTGTAAATCCTAGCTGCGGGGATCTGCACCGCCATTCGTCATCGACTCTACTTTCGCTGCGCTACGAGTCGGTAACGAAAAAGATCAAACCATGTATGCAGTCTCCATAGTGGTCCTGGGCTGGTGCGTAGGTCAGAAATTTTTTGTTTTCTGCTGCGTTACCCAACAGTAGGGATGAAGAATGCGAACGAGACAAGAGACAACTACATAAATTTTTTATGTTACACATACGATATGTTAATTCACAGTCTTTCCATTGATCCTCCAACAAATACATCGGGTTGCAAGGCACTTGCCTCAACCCATACCATACCGAAGTATTCACACATGGAGATCAGATCACATGAAGAGCACATCGAAGAACACATAGTGAAGGTAGATTGATTGATAATATGTCTTACAATGGATGTCGTGTGTGATACACGATGAAAAATATGACTAGATGGAGGAGAACAATGGTGAAGATGAAGGTGGTAGCTATGGAGATGGAAATGGTGGCGACAAGGGTTGATGGAAATGAAGATGATGATGACTAATTGTTATGTGCTTCCCACGACTTGTTCCATCATCATTATGGCCTTGACCCCTTTATAAAGTTTGTTTAGGTGGACGAGGAGTCTCGGTTTCCACGCCATGTGACCGATCATACGAGCGGTCGCGGTCGCATGGAACATCGTCTTTTGATCTGTTTCTCCAATTTACTCCTTTTCAAGTATTGGCTTGATTTCGTCCATAAATAGTCCATTTCCTATGGGAACAAAATAAAGAAGGATTTTTGGAATCCTGTGCATTTATTAGTCATTAGTGGCAATACCGGAGCAACTATCTCGGTTTTAATGAAATATATTGGTTTCAACTCAGATTAGAGTGTAAAAATAACACTCATTACTTGCCGATCTTGGCGAGCTCCCCATCAAGCCGGCGGTGGCCCCACACGACCATGTCCATGGTGGTCAGTGACCAATCACGAGCCCATGCTTCCGTGAGGTTGGGGTTCGCGCGGACCCATGCCGATGCCTTGTCGTATTTGGCAAACACTAAACGGCTTGCCGTGCTACCAACCTCACCGCCCTCTCCTCCGTGGTGGTGATGCTACGGAGCGACAAGGAGCCTCCATTGTAGAGACCATCGAGGCAGTGGAGGAGGCACCTGCGCGCCTTCGCAATCGCCGACAGCACCTCCTCCTTCTCAGCTAGAGGTGTGTTTCTCCGGAAGAACGCCAGAAGATCCTCAATGAGATTCACTCTAGAGATTGTGATCACCATGCAAGTTCCTGGTCTCTGGTCGCAAAAGCTTTCAGGCATGGATTTTTCTGGTTTAGAGCCCACGCTGGCGTAGAGCAAATATTTCGCACATGTGATGGTTGCCAGAGATATGCAAGACAAGACCATATGCCGACTCAGGCTCTCTGGATGACTCCAATCACTTGGCCATTTGCATTTGGAGGCTTGACATGGTGGGACCCTTGAAGTCATCGTCTTGCAAGAAGATCCACCTCTTGGTCGTTGTTGATAAGTTTACCAAGTGGGTAGAGGCAGAGCCTGTTAGCAGTTGCAACGCGGAGACAAAAGTGAAGTTCTTGAAAAAACATCATTTATCGCTTCGGATATCCTCAAAGCACTGGTACAGCGAGGTGTTATACAAACGGTTTTTAACCCTTGCCGCGACGGCGTTTCGAACCATCGCCAAGTGAGTGACTGTGATCGGGGTCCTTCCCACACGACCAAGAAACTGTCGGGGATAGGCCCTCCTGGCACACACGCTCGGCAAAATGAGGCCGGGTGCAATGGGCGAGCGATCAAATACGGTTATACATACAATTGTGCTAAAAAATACAATTATACAGGCCAAATCGTTTCCGGTCGTAAGTACATCCCACACAGTCAGTCCCGGCTAAACGTTTTCGTTCGTATGTACATTCCACACAGTCAATCCAAGGAATACGTTTCCGTTAGTATGTACATCCCACACAGTTAATCCAAGAAGTATGTTTCCGTTCATATATACATCCTACACAGTCACTCCAAGGAAAACGTTTCCGTTCGCAGGTACATCACACACAATTTTCCCCATTAAATCGTTTGTGATAGCGTTGCCATTCCACACGATATTAACAATTTTATCGTTTGCGTTATTGAATCCATCACACACGGTGTGTAGGAGAAATCGTGTGGCAAAGGCTGCCCATCACACACACTTTTGATGTGGTAAACATTTGTGCAAGGTGGCGTAACACAAACAGTTTTTAAAAGGATGTCGTGTGTGATTGTTCATTGATCCAACACGGTTTATTCCGAGAAACTGTGTGTGTTATAGGGTGGAAACCTAGATGGAGATCTTTCATGAATTGGAGGGGAAATCCCCAAGAACAAGAAGAACACAAAGGGGGAAAACAAGAGGGACGCTCAAATTGACTTGATCCAATCACACATGTGCTAGATCCAATCACACAAAGAGAGATACAATGGTCCAAATCCAACACAAGAAGATACAAGAGGTAATTAGTTCATCCCAATCCTATGAGCAAAGAGGTCTTGATGATCCTATGATGGGGATCCTTCTCCAAGAGGAGGGCTTGATCTCTAATAGGAGCTTCTCCAAGAGGAGGTCTAGATCTCCAAGAGGAGGAAGATGAGCAAAGCTCTCTCTTTGTCTATCAAATACTTTGCTATCCTCTAAATGAGCTAGGTAAGGGGTATATATAGTCTAGGGACGAAATAGAGGGAGAGAGGGGGGATACAAGGGTAAAAACCCAAAGAGGCAGGCAGGCCCTCGGAGTGGTGCGGGCACCCGGGGTCAAACCGGTCGGGCACCCGGACCGGTCAGGGGCGTCGGTTGGAGGAGGACCGGGCACCCGGGGTCGCTCCAGGGGGAAGGCCGGGCACCCGGCGGTGAGGGGGCCGGGCACCCAGACCACCCAGGGAGGCCGCAGCTGGAGGGGCCGAGCACCCGGGGCCAAGTGGCTGGGCACCCGGGGGTGCGCCTAGGTGGGGGGGGGAGGCGGGCACCCAGGGCTCTATGGGTCGGGCACCCGGGGTGTCTAGGGGGTTTTCCCGCCCCACGTCCTTGTGCCCGGGCACCCGGGGTCCTCTTGTCCGGGCACCCGGGGTGTCCACAGCATCCGTCCCTTCGCGTCCTTCTTCCTTCTCTTCCTCCATGTGGACTTGGTGATCCCTCCATGCTTCCTCGCGATCATTTCCGAAGTACCTAAGAATGCATAACGTTTCTCTTTGAGGTAGAACCCAATTCATATGTGAATCCGAACGAAACTCGAAGAGGAAAGAATTGACGTCGTTCTCGATGGTGCGTGCACATGCTCTTGACATCGGTTCTCTCCGTGCTTGCGTTGGTGGCGTGACGTCCATGGGGATGGTCGAGGGATGCTCCGCATCATGTCCCCCCTGGGAGAGATCCGTCCACGGATCGTGATCTTCATCACCATGGGAAAGAGGTGGCGCCGTCGTGTAGAAGTGGACAACCACCATGTTGAAGCTCAAAATGGGCACTCTCCAATGTCGCACCGTCTTGTGATTCCTTCAAAAGGAGCAAGGACAACAAACACTTGGAAAAACAAATATGGTTAGCGTTAGTGCAAAACCAAGCATTCAAGAGGTGATTCACCAAACAAGTGTCGTCATCAAGCATAGCATATGGTGTGACAAGGGATTGTGACATGTCATGTAAGCGCATAAATGGAGAAAAATCAAGGACATCATGGAAACAAGCATGTAAATGTGAGGTAGAGATGCAAATATGTGTGTCAAGAGAATAAGCATCTACCTCAATGTCATAGCAAGCATGCATAAAGTGCTCAACAAATGGTCTATGGTATGCATAAGAGTCATTCACAACACCAAATGAAATGGAAAGTCTAAACACATGGGGCAAGTGCAAGACAATCCAAGCATAATGTGCATATGGTGTAGTGAATATAGTGTGGCGCTCAACACAATAGAAAGAGAAATTGTTCATCATGTGCGAGGCAGTCAAGTCATGTGAGCAAATAGTAGGCATATGCATATGTGAAGTAATGACATTGTTGCAACCAAACATATGATAGGAGCAAGTAATCCAAGAATTGGATGCAACATGAGAAAGCATAGAAATCAAGTCGTGCAAACTAGTGGAGCGAAGATGCAACACACTAGAGGAAATCATGAGAATCACAAAGGAAACATGGCAAGAATAAGCAACATCTCCACCAAGCTTGCAAATACACATACAAGTAGTAGAATCAATCATCATGTGTAATGCAAAGCATGGGTCACAAATGCATGGTAAAGGCATATGAATAAGCATGTCATGCAAAAGGAACATGGCAATATGGGCATATAATATGTAATTGACAATAACCCATAACCATGGGAGGGCCATGTAGAAGAAATGCGCGAAGTCTTTGCGCGAAGAGAGTGGTGGGAAAGGCAATCTATGGGATCCCAAGTCATCGTTGCTCTCTAGAGCTCGTTTTGTCAACTCATGGGATTGTGAGGTTGACAAGTATTCATGGGTACCTACACAAAAGAGACACAAACCAAAGAAATTATGCGCGTGGTAAATGTACACATCATCCATCATGATGTGTATGTGCTCGTGAGAGTTAGCACAAGATAAGCATCGCTCAAAGAAATTTGATGCATGGTATAAGAACATGCCATCCATCATGAAAGAATAGTTGTTATGTATGACACAATGGGGACACAAATTGAGAATGCAAGTATATGGCACATCACTAGCATGTTTATTCATGGGGATCATATGATGCACACAAGTAGTGGGATCATGCAATGAATGGGATGGATCAAAATCTCCTAACACGTATGAGGAAAGTATGGGGGTCTCCTCATGAGCATTAATGGAAACATCACATGGAGAATATTGAAAACATCCAAAACAATGCATATCCGAAGCTAGGTGGTCATGGCATGGCATATGAGATAAATGATGCAAAGGGAGCATGTCAATATCATCACAAGAAAAACAAATGCCAATAACCATGGGCTTGTCATCTATGCCATATGTGCAGATTGGGTTTATGTTGATGGCATATGCATAGTCACTACGATGAGATTGCAAATATGACATATGGTTGATCTCATGCTCAACATATGACAAGTCAAGCGGATTGTAAAACATGATGTGACCAAGAGAATTATCACAAGAAATCCTATGTAACATGGCATCACAACTAATAGACTCCACATCGCAATCATCAAACTCATCATAAATGGGTAAATCATCGCATGGGGAAGTCGAACTAGCATGAAGCATGACAATAGGTGGATCAACATCATGCAAGCAATCAATGTCGAGAATGTCCACTAGTGGGACTAGAGCGTCATCTTCACCTATGTTACCTTGTTCATTCCACTCATGTGGTGTAGGTGAGGTGGCAAAGACCAAGTGGTGGTCATCATCATCAACTTGATGGAACCATGTGGGGGGTGCATCATATTCCACCATGGCCATCATCTGGTCCACAGGAAGGAGGAAGTCATCATGGATCGGCGCGTCATCATGATTGGGACCTAGCACCAAAGGAGAAGACACAATAGAGGTAGAGGTTAAGTTGTTAGAAATCAAAGTGGCCTCACATGCCCAATCAACTATCACACTCTCTCTATGTGGTGGTTCACTCACTCCCTCAAGGTAGGTGCACTAAATGTCACATATGGTGGAGTCACTCAAATCACTCAAGTGGGGGTGGTGGTAACTCTCCTCACATGGGAATTGTGGCAACTCATCATATATGGGGCTAGTGGTGAAGTCACTCGCACTCTCAATATGGTGGCACAAGTCACTCAAGTCATCATACGTCGCCGTGGTCGAAGGGAAAATCCCATGCTCAACCATCTCGTCGTCGTCGCGTTGGATGAAGGCCGAAGATGGAACATCATCGCTCTCCTCCATGACCGAAGGGAAAATGCCATGCTCGATCATCTCGTCACTGTCGCCGTGGATGAAGGCCGATGTAGGCGTACTCGTCGGAGGTAGGCGAAGATGTCGCACATCCAAAGGCGAAGATGCCTTGATAACAGTTGGCGAAGATGCCGAAGTGGAGGTAGTAGTCGTTGCTCCATCTTGTTGGTGCTCGTCTCGCGGTCTTCTCTTGTGCTTATGAAGTTTTTCTTGACGGTGCCGCGTGGTACTTGCATCTTGTGGCCGTTCCGAAGACTTGCGACTTGAGCGTCTCCGCCATGAAGATGACGAAGGGGAAGAAGACTTGTATTTGGCCACCAAGTCTCGTACTTGATCCATTTGTTCGTCCAACTTGGTGTCGATGTAGTCCCTTTTCCTTGCTTCGTTTTGTCGAATGTCGATGGCGAGTCGCTCAATGCCTTTCATTGCTCGTTGTAGCCCGAAGGTGGACATTTTGGTGATGTAGTTGTTCGCGCCATCGTTGTCATGGAAGACCAGAGATGAAATGCCTTGCCTATCCATCACAAGACTCGAGAAAATGTGAGTGGAAGAAAGGAAAGAACTAGACCAAATGTACCTTTCCAATGTTGAATATGGATCAATGATCACTCAATAATGTAACAAGGAAATAACACAATTGGTACCGGATCTTGTAAATTCTCACACTTACACAAGTAAAGCTTATGGTGGAGCTCGGTGAGGATAGTGGCACAAAAATTTGATGCAAAATGTTAGCAAGAGTCAATAATGTTGGAAAAGATTCACAAATTTGCAAGTGAAACAAGTAGACCAATAGCAATATGTGGCACACGGAAACACACACACGGATAGATAAATGGGGTCGTGCAACCAAGGAATGAGCACAAAATGTGGAATCCACGAAAAATGCTCGTGTTGCACAACTCTAGAGAGACGCTATCACGATTGCTCAATAGGCGGATACGACACTTGTGCACAACCTATAAGATGCAAAATGGATAAACTTTCTCTCCCAAGTATGCTATGTGTATTATGTTCCCGGTGTTCTTCTCAAGATGATCCAAGATGATCAATATGGTAGTATGATATGCAATGTGACGATGCTATGGCTCTTGCTTACAAGCTTCTTTGCTCTCTTTTTGCTTAAAAGCTTATTCTTTTTTTACGGCCACTTATGCGAAATGCACAAACCAAGATAGCAATTGTGTATATGCGGGGGCAATCTTGTGACACAAGGGATGATATGATGATACCAATATGATATAGTATGTAAGCAATGGAAGGTACGGATCACTAATGTGCACAAGTAACGTTGCCGGCAATACTCAATGGCTAGTCTCGATAGGCAAGTGACGCAAAATGGGCTAAGGGGTTAACAATGTAATGGCAAGAATGTACAATGATGGGATACCACGATACCAAGATGATATAGAGGTTACCGTTCTTGCTTACGGTTAGGGTGTCAAAATTGTGAAGTGGTCGATGTCGAGTCCTTGTCGAAGGTGAGCGGCGGTGTTGTCGATGTCAAACCGTTCCTAGTTAGCCGAAACACCCTAGGAAACGGAAAAACCACAAACTCAAAATCTAAAAGGAAAATGTCAAATGGTGGTAGCGGAATGCGTTGGTGGTTCTGGAGTTAGCAATGCGGAATTGGTGGTGGTGGTTGATGACGAAGCAACCATCCCTAAGTAGCGGAAACACCTTAGGAGACTCAAGTCACCACTCAAGCAACCACAAATGCTATAATGATCAAAATGGGTTAGGTTGCGGAAAGCTATGGTGGTTTGGCGGATGATATGGTGGATGGCCTATGCAAAGATGCCAAAATGCCAGATTTTTCTATGGAGTCAAATGGTGATTGAACCTATCTGGATGGATGGGGGATGTCAATAGCTACTCAACGAGCTAAAGAACGTCAAAATCGGACTCCGGGAGTGAAAGTTATGGCCGAAACGGTTTTTGTTGATGGGCTGATTCGGGGGGTGCGGGTGCCCGGGGGTGGAAGGTGCGGGCACCCGGGGTGGTCAGCGGGGTTGGGCAGAAGAAGTGGCCCGGGGGTAAGGGGTGCGGGCACCCGGGGTGGTCAGCGGGGATGGGCGGGGGGTCCGGGTGCCCGGGGGTGACAGATTTGGGCGGAAATTTGTGGGGAAATGGGAGAAATTGGTGGATTTCGTGGAGGGAAAGGTGGAGATGGATGGGGGAAGGCTAGATCCACTTGAAACCAAGCAAATCCATAGATCAAATCCAACAAAACCTCATCAAACCAACAAATCACAAAAAAAATTGGGGCTATTTTTGGTGGGGAATTTTCGAAATTGGGGAAGAACACAACAAAATTAGGCTAGAGAACAAGAAGGGGGACTCCAATTTCGTGAGAAACCATGGCTCATGATACCAAGATGTTGTAGGGTGGAACCCTAGATGGATATCTTTCACGAATTGGAGGGGAAATCCCAAGAACAAGAAGAACACAAAGGGGGAAAACAAGAGGGACACTCAAATTGACTTGATCCAATCACACATGTGCTAGATCCAATCACACAAAGAGAGATACAATGGTCCAAATCCAACACAAGAAGATACAAGAGGTAACTAGTTCATCCCAATCCTTTGAGGAAAGAGGTCTTGATGATCCTATGATGGGGATCCTTCTCCAAGAGGAGGGCTTGATCTCCAATAGGAGCTTCTCCAAGAGGAGGGCTTGATCTCCAAGAGGAGCTTCTCCAAGTGGAGGTCTAGATCTCCAAGAGGAGGAAGATGAGCAAAGCTCTCTCTTTGTCTATCCAATACTTTGCTATCCTAAATGAGCTAGGGAAGGGGTATATATAGTCTAGGGACAAAATAGAGGGAGAGAGGGGGGATACAAGGGTAAAAACCCAAAGAGGCACGCAGGCCCTCCGAGTGGTGCGGGCACCCGGGGTCAAACCGGCCGGGCACCCGGACCGGTCAGGGGCGCCGGTTGGAGGAGGACCGGGCACCCGGGGTCACGCCAAGGGGAAGGCCGAGCACCCGGTAGTGAGGGGGCCGGGCACCCGGACCACCCAGGGAGGCCGCGGCTGGAGGGGCCGGGCACCCGGGGGTGCGCCCAGGTGGGGGGGCCAGGCACCCGGGGCTCTAGGGGCCGGGCACCCGGGGTGTCCAGGGGGTTTTCCCGCCCCACGTCCTTGTGCCCAGGCACCCGGGATCCTCTTGTCCGGGCACCCGGGGTGTCCACAGCGTCCATCCCTTCGCGTCCTTCTTCCTTCTCTTCATCCATGTGGACTTGGTGATCCCTCCATGCTTCCTCGCAATCATCTCCGAAGTACCTATGAATGCATAACGTTTCTCTTTGAGGTAGAACCCAATTCATATGTGAATCCGAACGAAACTCGAAGAGGAAAGAATTGACCTCGTTCTCGATGGTGCGTGCACATGCTCTTGACATCGGTTCTCTTCGTGCTTGCGGTGGTGGCGTGACGTCCATGGGGATGGTCGAGGGATGCTCCGCATCAGTGTGTGTTGCCTGAGGTCATTGCCCACGGTGTTTTCTCAATAACAGTTTGCAATAGAAAACCCCAATTAGTAGGATAATCGGCATTAGCAGGCTAATTGTCCTATTATTAATAATCCATTTATTACTCTAATTGATATTTCACATTAAGCACACAATATATTTCATTTTTGTATTAAGGAAGCAGGATTTCATAATTGAAATACATCAGCGTACAACATTGTATAGCTTTGGCACTCAGCTACCCTATTACACAACTGCACCAGCACCAAGTTTCACATGGAACATCTATAACCTTTCGAAATTCGCATCATAGACGGTACATAGACAGATGAATCTCATCTGGAAAACTAATGAAGCGTAAGGCAAATATTGAGCCTTCATTGATTTTCAAGGTCTTTGCAACTTTAGGCCAGTGCCTATGGATGATTGACCGTCCATCCTTCGTCCTCTTCAGGAACACTTCAATATTAAACCGTGGGTGTTGTATGAATACCTTCCTTGCCTCCTAACCATATGGGTGGTTTGAGGGGCAATCATCAGTGAACTGCTTTGGAAAGGCCTGAAAACAAAGATGTGCATAAATATCTTCTCTATATTGGAAATGGGGCAAAGGAATAAAAAAGGCAAGGTATAACAGTTAGTATCATCATGTAGTGAACTGATGTCTTCTTCATTGTGCAGACAAAGATCTTGTTGTTTTTTGTCGCAAATTTCTTTATCCTAACAATCTTTGTGAGTTTCTTGACTTGACTGATATTCATGGACAACTCATTTCCCATATGCAAAAAGGGTCAAACAGTGGGTCAAAACCTCTGATAGCAGGACCTACATGTGCAAAACCAAATTGTTAAAAACCTAAATATTATAATGGTTCCTGCAATTACACAATAATGTGCTATTAGACAAAGGACCATGCATGTGCAAACCTCGGTTGTAAACCTTAGTGCTTCCCATTGTTTCCCTGCAACACATATAAGGTGGTTAGTGATCAGGTTAAGTAAGTGTTCGCATGCTATTAGTAAAATATGTTGATGAGAAATAAGAACATTACAGATTCATCAGATTCATCAGATTAATTCAAGCCACATGGAAAACCCATTTATTCAAACTAAGCAAGATTAAGAACTAGGAAATATAGCAATTGTATATGTTTCTCATGTATTAAGTGCAACCAAATTTGATTTATTCCTCACATGCACAACAAAACAAAATTCTACCCACGACAAATTGGACATCGCATTGCAGAATTGAACCAAGCAGTTAACTAAACACCACAAAAAATAAACCAAACATTAACTGAGCACCACATTGCACAATATAACATACTCCTAATAGAAGATCAGATAGTTAACCAAACCAAGCATGCTTAACAACTTGGGAATATAGCAATTGTATTTGTTTCTCATGTATTTAGTACAACCAAATTCGATTTATTTGTCACATGGTATACAATAACAAAATGCACCCACAACAATTGAATGTCGCATTGCAGAATTGAACCAAACAGTTAACTAAACACCACAACAAATGAACAAAACATTAACTAAGCACCACATTGCGCAATATAAAACATACTAGAAGATTAGACAATTAACTAAACCAAGCATGCTTGACAACTTGGAAATATAGCAATTGTATTTGTTTCTCATGTATTTTGTAAAGATAAATTCGATTTATTTCTCACGTGGAAGACAATACAAAATTGCACCCTGAAGAATTGAACATCACATTTGCAGAATTGAACCAAACAATTAACTAAAGGCGAAAAC
Organism: Triticum aestivum; assembly: GCF_018294505.1. Taxonomy (NCBI): domain Eukaryota; kingdom Viridiplantae; phylum Streptophyta; class Magnoliopsida; order Poales; family Poaceae; genus Triticum; species Triticum aestivum. The sequence continues at coordinate 200,748,332 of NC_057796.1, read as the reverse complement.
TAATTAACCAAATAGTTAATAAGTCAGCATCACATTGCACGACATATAGAACATATAGACTAGAGCAATAGATTGCATGGTAAAAGTAGATAGCACAATTCACTAGAATTTGTTAAGGAAAGGCAGGAGCAGCACTTGCAACGAGTAAACCTAGCATGCTTAACTGGCGTAGCTAGCAAACGGAACATAGTCCTTATAGTGAACTTATAAGACAAGCTACTCCTCATCGTCGGAGATATCGATGATGATTGGCTCCTTGGACATGGAAGAGGGCGAGGCCTCCACATCGTGGGTGCCCTCGTCGTAGTGGTGAGTTGCCTGTGCCGCTCCGGGCACCAACCTGCTACCTCTCGGGTTGAGGTAAGCACGGGCACGCCGAGAAAACACCTCATAGTCTTCATTGAAGGCACCGATGCTGACCTCGAGGAAACGCCATGAACTATCGTTTAAAGCAGCCAACCGCGTTGCGGCGTCGGCGCGCAAGGCGTCGACGGTGAGGTGCTCCTCCAATATCTGGGGGTCGGCACGAATGGCAGCCATCGCGACCTCATCCGCGCGTGCGTCCGCGATTTGCTTCTCCGTTGCCAAATGCTCCTTGAGCTCCTGGCTATACTGCGTGCACCATGGCTTAGGGCGGTGCTTATTTAGGGGAGGGGTCGGTGATTTGGGTGGAAGGTGTCGCGTCGGCAGTCGGGGCATGTGGGATGTGGAGGGAGGAGGAGATGGGGGTCGAGTGTGGATTACCTGCCTGGATCGACGAGGCTGAGCTGCGTGAAGGAGGGTCGCCAGCGAGGATGCGGTGCTGCAAGCAAGGAGTGAAGGTTTCAACTTTGAAAGGAAGGCAGAAATAGGGGAAATGTGGCTTTTGGTAAGGGGGGAGGTAGATATTTCCGCGGAAACCAAAATATTTCGATCGGTGCAGCGAAAAAACTAGCGCGCAAAGTGTCATCAGACACGGTCCCTTATCTGAACTATGTACGATATGTGAACATCACAAACGATTCAAATAGCTTAACCCATGTGTGATGAGTTTGAACGTAAAAAATTTTGGTTTGAATTTCCCTGGTTACAGTGGTCATCCATGTCATTGCATAATTTGGGTACGCAAAGGGGACTACAACACACCCACACTTCTTAATCGAGTAAGTTCAACAATTAAACAGAGCTAGCTGACCTAAACATTACTCTAACAAATTAAAGATCGACGCTCTTAATTAAAGAGAACAAAGAGTACTACTATGGCTGGTGTGACGCCCGGATAACTAAGCTACAGTAATCCCTTGCTAATGATGCCACATCATCATGATTATTGTTGTTAAACTCGCGTTGGTTCGAAACCGGTTCAAATTTCAAATTCAAATCAAAGTCGAAATTCAAAATTACCAAACATGAAAACTAAAATGTTCAAAGTGTGGCAAATAATCCCTGGATACATGTCATATTGGGACCAACCTCTTTTTGGATTCCCAAAGTGCCCCTCGAGATTTATTTAGTGGTCCACCAACAATTGTTTTTGCCTTTTCAATTTTTCCCAAAAATAGTTAAACACTCCCAAATGCTTGAAACTTTTTGGTCCAACTTAAACTATTGCCTAGTATTTATGTACCAAGTGGCTCTTCTAACAAAAATCATTTGGAGGCTCTAATTAATGCAAAACAGTGACTAAAATTGCATAACTGAAAATAATAATAATAGAAATAAAACAAAAGAAAGGAAAGGCCCCCCACCCCCCGGGGCCTTAGCCACCCGAGCTGGCCCACGTCGCCGTGGGGATAAGACCGAGTTACTCCTCCCTCTCCTCGTCAGCTCCCTGGGATATTTTCCCCCCTCCTCTCTCTCCCTCGTATCCTCCCTCCCCCCACCTCGACCGAACCCGCTAAGGTCGCTCTCCGGTGGGACTCGTGGCCGCCGGCCTCCCCATGGCCAGCCAAGGGGCCTAGAAGGCCCGCCGCAGCCGTCCACCTCACCTACAAGAGCTGGAGCAAGCGGAGCCACCTCGCAGCCGATGCCACAACCCCGTCCTCGTCGTCTCTGCTCGCAGCCGAGCTCACGCCCGCCACCGCGCCTCACTGTCGACACGGCCACCAGCCTCCCCTCTCCACGCTGACGGGCCCAGGAGGACCGCCGCCGTCCACTCTGTCGTCCACGACCGCACGCAGGAGCCGAAAGCCCCTCCTTCATCAGCCCAACCTTCTTCTGCCTCCTCGGACCACCGCCGCCTCACCAACAACTCCGGCAGCCGCGCGTCTTCCCCGGGCCTTCTCAGCAACGATGGTGAGCTTCCGCTTCTCCTCTCCTTCGCCGTTCGCTCGCCCGCGCCCACGAGCTAGCCCCGCCACCGCGTCCGAGAGCTCGCCGCTGCAGTTCGCCTCGCCGTCGCGGCCTCGGTCCCCTGAGCTCGAAAGCGAGCTCGGCCCCGTGCTCCTGGGGCTCCAAGGGCCCCGTAGAGCAGATCCGCGCCACTCGCCGTACCCCCTAGCGCCGCTCCACCCGTGCCCGACCTCCGACCTCCGCCGTTGAGGTCGCCGCCGTCGATGCACCCCCGCTCCGACCGTGCCGTAGCCCCAGAACGACGCGGCTTCGCCTCCCCTTTCGAACGCGTGCGCGGGCCAAACGGTGCCCCGTAGCCCGTTTCCGGCGAAGTCCCGAGCCGCGCCGCCGCAATCTGCATCGCCGGAGCTTCACCGCCGGTCGCGCTGACGTGGCTGCCTCGGGGCCACCCGCTGGGTCGCTGACCGGTGGCCCCAGTGGCCCCTGCTGGCCCCGCCTTGACCGGGTTGACCGGTCAATCTTGCTGATTGGGCTGGCCCCAGCAGCTGATGTGTGGGCCCCTTCTGATTATTTAGCCTAATTAAGCTATTTTCTAAATAAACTTAATTTGATTAATTAGTAAGTCACTACCATGTGGTGCCCATTTCCTATTTAACCTCTGTTTAGTTTAGATGAACCCTGTTTAAACACACAGAGTATGACAGGTGGGACCCAGCCGTCAGTTTGACCAGTCAAGTGGCTGTTTGACTGTTAATGTTGGTATGACGTCATGCCGATGCAATAAGTTCAATTCTGAATTAATAATAAATTTAGAATATTGTTTAAAACTTTGAAAAATCATATAAATTAATCCGTAACTCGGATGAAAAAGTTTTCTACATGAAAGTTGCTCAGAACGACGAGACGAATCCGAATACGCAATCCATTCGTCTGCCACATGCGCCTAACTACCTGAACATGCAACTTTTACCCTCCGTTTCATCTGTCCAAAAATGCTAAACCTGGGGAAACATTCCCGGATGTTATCCCCCTTCGCCGGTAACGTGTAGCACCGCGGTAGAACACCTCTAGCACCGCTTATTGTCTTGTCATGCATCTGTTTGCTCTGTATTTACTGTTTCTTCCCCCTCTTCTCTCCGGTAGACCCCGAGACTGCCACTGTGATCGACTACGTCGACAACGACCCCTTCTTCTTGTCTGAGCAACTAGGCAAGCCCCCCCTTTGATCATCCCGATATCGCCCATTCCATTCTCTCATGCTTGCATAAGATTTTGCTACTGTTATTGATTGCTCCTATTATGATGCATAGCCTGCTTTTGTACCTGCTGTTGTACCTTACCTGCTTATCCTAAACTGCTTAGTATAGGTTGGATAGTGATCCATCAGTGACCTGCACCTTGTCCTTGCTGCCCCTGCTTCATCATCGACGACTCGATTAACATGATCGACGACCAGAGCCCGACACCGCACATCACATCACGCCCCTTTTGTTGCTCGACTCTGCAGAGCTACTATCGAGTGCCGAGGGTGATCCCTCATAACGCACTCCTGATGGTAATTCTATAGTGTAGATATTCGGTCGTGGTCATCGAGGGTGATTTCCTCTTTCACCATTCCCGATACGGCTCTGTCGTTCAACACCTCAAGTGTGAACCTCGAGGGTGGTCCCTCTTACGTTCACCTTGATGATTACATTGAGTGGAATCCTCCGGGGGTGATTCCTCGGGTTTTCCCCTTGATGTTTGGACACACGGTTACCTTGACATTACTTGAGACCTTTGGGAAAGTCGCGCGGGCCCGGAGAGCACCCGCAAGATGGTTACGAGGCACGGCCGGGAGGTCAGGCAGCCCTCGAGTGGGCTGGGCTTGCCCTTGCCGTATTTCCTCGAGATGGGTTGATGGGGTCACATTATCATGAGTCTCTGCTCGTCTCCGGAAGCTAATAATACACTATGGTTTGGGTATTTGTTCTGAATTGGCCTTTGGCTTTTCGCACTAACCACCACGCGAGAATAGTTATGGACCTCGACGTCGCAGTATCAGCCAAAGCTTTGTCAGACGTCCAGTTCAGCATTGCGGCACGCCTGGGCCGGCACCATCCTGTAGTGGTGGAGCCTGGACCCGCCCTGCACGTAACGACCCGGAGTGCAACGGGCGATGGGCCCAGACCCCGGAGTGCTTAGGATGTAGACCGGCGGGGATCTCTCTGCTGAGCCTAGGTAGGGCTACAACGTGTTGATCTTCCGAGGCCGGGCATTGACCCAGAAAAGTGTGTCCGGCCAGAGTGATCGAGCGTGTTGGAAAACGTGGTGCACCCCTACAGGGAAGAGCTTTATTCGAATACCGTGTCCACGGTAATGGACGTTCAGACTTATATCTTGATCTAATACAACTAGAAATGGATACTTAAGATATGTGGCTCCGGGATTGCTTTCTCGTAGGGAGTCGAGGAAGGATCTCTGGGCGTTATTGCTACAACATGCTTGTTAATTAAACTGCTATTCTTTACTCTTCTACATGTTGCAAGATGCTTGGAGCTGCTTGAAGATGCTAGTCTTCGATAGGCTAGGCCTTCCCCTCTATTCTGGCATTCTACAGTTCAGTCCACTGATACAGCCCTTTCATTTGATACCAATGCATAGTTAGTTTAGATCTGATGCTTGCGAGTACTTTGGATGAGTACTCACGGTTGCTTTGCTACCCCTTTTCCCCCTTCCTTCTTCTTTCCGTTTGATGCAACCAGATGGTGGATCCCAGGAGCCAGATGCCACCCTGTCGTCTACTACTGCATGGAGACTGCCGACGACCAGGAGTAATTAGGAGGTCCCAGGCAGGAGGCCTTGCCTCTTCGATCGTGTTGCTTTTGTGCTAGCCTTCTTAAGGCATCCTTGTTTAACTCATGTCTGTACTCAGATATTGTTGTTTCCGCTGACTCTTGTGTATCGAGCTTGTATTCGAGCCCTCGAGGCCCCTGGCTTGTAATATGAAGCTTGTATTATTTCTATTTATGTGTAGAGTTGTGTTGTGATATCTTCCCGTGAGTCCCTGATCTTAATCGTAGACATTTGCGTGTATGATTAGTGTACGGTCGAATTGGGGGCGTCACAAGTTGGTATCAGAGCCGACTGCCTATAGGATCCCCCTTTCCAACTCCTTGGGCGAAGTTGAGTCTAGTCAATGAAAAACTGTTTTACTAACATGGCTGTTTGGCCTATCGGCCCACGTCGCCATTGAGTGGTATGATGATCTTTTATTCCTCGTCTATACTCTGGGAATCTGATCTCTCTTCTATTCGGGTTAAATGATTTTGTTAACTCTAACTCTAGGTTCTCGTAAATACTTTCTCCCCGAGAGCCCTCACTCCAGAAGATTGCTTGGTGCACCAAAAGATTCTGAAGATACTCTTCGATGTTTTCGTGAGACCCTTATACGCTTCGCCTTTGCGATCCCTACCACCGATAAATCCTTATGAGTAACTACCTACATTGTCGTTCATTCCTTCATCCCCAGTTGCTCTTGTGATTGCAAGATGCTCCGAATTACTCTCTGTTGTCCTGAGAATCCGTTGAGCCTACTGCCTTGCAGTTCTTTGCCACATGAATACCCCTACGGATAATTACTCGCGCTTGTTGAGTATCCGTTCGTCCACAGTTGTTCATGGTTTCACAAAATTCTTTGGAATATTATTTGATCTTCCGAAAATCCTTAATAACCTATTGCTCTTGCTCCTCCTTGTCTGCTTGCATTGTGGATGCTTTCCATATGTCTGGCAATATTCAGTAGTATCATTTGTCATCTTTAATTTTGAGCATTTGATTCGATGTGTTTGTGAATGCTCGCAATCCTCAATCAAAATTAGAATTCTTCCCATCGGCTCAGACGTCACCCCGGACATGAGCTGGTGTTCGACAAATCAAACCCTGATTGATTGTCGATCTATGTCTATTCTACTTAATTGTCTTTGATCAGAGCCTCCGCTTCTGATCCCCCTTTTGGAAATCATAATCCCCTTTGCATTCGAGCTTAGAATTAGTCAGTTGTTTCTATAATCTGATATCCTTGCATTCTTTCTTCTTCTGGGTGAGTATCGATGCTCACATCAGATCCCTTGTGGACCACCAGATCCTTTGTTGGGTTTTTCGACAACTTTCTCCATATTCAGTGACCTTGTGAGCTTTTCCTCGGATACATAATGCCTTTGGTAAATTGTATCTTCTGCTTCCTCAATCATGCTCTACTCCGAGCTTGAGTTATTTACTCGTGAATTTTGACTCTACAACTTCGGCGAAGGTGAGAAGTGAATGGAAAGTTGTGCATTAAAGAAGTGGGAGTCGACCTTGAACCTTTGTGTTCATGCCCATGGACCTGATGTGGAACTTATCATGGAAGCTTCTTGTTATAATAATAATCCCCCTTTGATAAATTCATCTTGTATCTATATTTGGACCTTTGCAACCGTGGTTCCGACCATGATTGTTCTCCTTTGATTCCATTCTCGGACAAGTTAAAGTACTTGTCTCCTTCAGATCGTTTCACCTGTCGAACTTGTACTTTGATCTACCTTTGGGTATTACCCTCTGGTATCTCGAGAATATCACGGAACTACATAACTTCTTATGAGTTCTTCGTCAATTAGTATTTCTCACCGATTCCAAGTTTCCACGCGCTCTGAGTTGTTAGACACTCGAGAACACCGATAACTGATTCGAGTCCACTTTCCTTTCCATTGATTTGTTTAACCTTTCTTGTAACCTAACTTATCTGAGCAGTGATAATTCCCTGCTTATGTAAACACCTCGGTGTACATACTTTGTCAGTAAGACCTTGTTACTATTGTTGATGACATTCCGGTAGCCACCGATGGACGAGAACTTTGCCTATTGGTCCGCCTCGTTTCAACGAGCAGGAATATGGTTCTCTTTGTCCCTCGCCCTTGGTACCAACGATGCTGCCAACATAACTGACAGGCTATCCTCTGACCTGCCTTGCTATCATAACCCTGCAAATGTTAGCAGCCTTCCTACTTCTAACCCACATGGTGGGCCCATAACCCACAATTCCATAGGATCGAAACCTGACTCTCCTTGTTTTCAAAGTTGTCCCTCCCGCTTGGCTTCGTATGTAATTCACGAGCCACCATCCTTGTGATCTGTTTTGGTATAAGACGCAATAATTGTTCCCTTTGCTCTAAACCCCATTCACCCTCTATTTTAGACAACGTATGATTGCCTACCCGCTTGAGACTTCTTACTGCACCTTCTTACCTTGCTCTCGATGACTTCTTGAATTTCAACTCGAGAGATGCCTCTATGCCACGTTCACTGAGATAGTCCCCAGGTCTTCCCGAGTCGTTCACTGAGATGCCTCTATCTTGTGTTGAGCTCCGTCCTTCCCGAGTCTTTCCCCCTTACTCCACCCCTAAAATCTTGGGACGAGATTTCTTGTAGTGGAGGAGAATTGTGACGCCCGGATAACTAAGCTACAGTAATCCCTTGCCAATGATGCCACATCATCATGATTACTATTGTTAAACTCGCGTTGGTTCGAAACCGGTTCAAATTTCAAATTCAAATCAAAGTCGAAATTCAAAATTGCCAAACATGAAAACTAAAATGTTCAAAGTGTGGCAAATAATCCCTGGATACATGTCATATTGGGACCAACCTCTTTTTGGATTCCCAAAGTGCCCCTCGAGATTTATTTAGTGGTCCACCAACAATTGTTTTTGCCTTTTCAATTTTTCCCAAAAATAGTTAAACACTCCCAAATGCTTGAAACTTTTTGGTCCAACTTAAACTATTGCCTAGTATTTATGTACCAAGTGGCTCTTCTAACAAAAATCATTTGGAGGCTCTACTTAATGCAAAACAGTGACTAAAATTGCATAACTAAAAATAATAATAATAGAAATAAAACAAAAGAAAGGAAAGGCCCCCTACCCCCCGGGCCTTAGCCACCCGAGCTGGCCCACGTCGCCGTGGGGATAAGACCGAGTTACTCCTCCCTCTCCTCGTAAGCTCCCTGGGATATTTTTCCCCCTCCTCTCTCTCCCTCGTATCCTCCCTCCCCCCACCTCGACCGAACCCGCTAAGGTCGCTCTCCGGTGGGACTCGTGGCCGCCGGCCTCCCCATGGCCAGCCAAGGGGCCTAGAAGGCCCGCCGCAGCCGTCCACCTCACCTACAACAGCTGGAACAAGCGGAGCCACCTCGCAGCTGACGCCACACCCCCGTCCTTGCCATCTCTGCTCGCAGCCGAGCTCACGCCCGCCACCGCGCCTCACCGTCGACGCGGCCACCAGCCTTCCCTCTCCACGCTGACAGGCCCAGGAGGACCGCCGCCGTCCACTCCGTCGTCCACGCCCGCACGCAGGAGCCGAAAGCCCCTCCTTCGTCGGCCCAGCCTTCTTCTTCCTCCTCGAACCACCGCCGCCTCGCCAACAACTCCGGCAGCCGCGCGTCTTCCCCGGGCCTTCTCATCAACGGTGGTGAGCTTCCGCTTCTCCTCTCCCTCGCCGTTCGCTCGCCCGCGCCCCCGAGCTAGTCCCGCCATCGCGTCCGAGAGCTCGCTGTTGCAGTTCGCCTCGCCGTCGCGGCCTCGGTCCCCTGAGCTCGAAAGCGAGCTCGGCCCCATGCTCCTGGGGCTCCAAGGGCCCCGTAGAGCAGATCCGCGCCGCTCGCCGTACCCCCCTAGCGCCGCTCCACCCGTGCCCGACCTCCGACCTCCGCCGTTGAGGTCGCCGCCGTCGATGCACCCCCGATCCGACCGTGCTGTAGCCCCAGAACGACGCGGCTTCGCCTCCGCTTTCGAACGCGCTATAGCGCGGGCCAAACGGTGCCCCGTAGCCCGTTTCCGGCGAAGTCCCGAGCCGCGCCGCCGCGATCCGCATCGCCGGAGCTTCACCGCCGGTCGCGCTGACGTGGCTGCCTCAGGGCCACCCGCTGGGTCGCTGACCGGTGGCCCCCTGCTGGCCCCGCCTTGACCGGTCAATCTTGCTGACTGGGCTGGCCCCAGCAGCTGATGTGTGGGCCCCTTCTGATTATTTAGCCTAATTAAGCTATTTTATAAATAAACTTAATTTGATTAATTAGTAAGTCACTACCATGTGGTGCCCATTTCCAATTTAACCTCTGTTTAGTTTAGATGAACCCTGTTTAAACACACAGAGTATGACAGGTGGGACCGAGCCGTCAGTTTGACCAGTCAAGTGGCTGTTTGAATGCTGATATCGGTATGACGTCATGCCGATGCAATAAGTTCAATTTTGAATTAATAATAAATTTAGAATATTGTTTAAAACTTTGAAAAATCATATAAATTAATCCGTAACTCGGATGAAATTTTTTCTACATGAAAGTTGCTCAGAACGACGAGACGAATCCGAATACGCAATCCGTTCGTCTGCCACATGCCCCTAACTACCTGAACATGCACCTTTTCCCTAGTGGCCCCTGCTCGCCCCGCCTTGACCGGGTTGACCGGTCAATCTTGCTGATTGGGCTGGCCCCAGCAGCTGATGTGTGGGCCCCTTCTGATTATTTAGCCTAATTAAGCTATTTTCTAAATAAACTTAATTTGATTAATTAGTAAGTCACTACCATGTGGTGCCCATTTCCTATTTAACCTCTGTTTAGTTTAGATGAACCCTGTTTAAACACACAGAGTATGACAGGTGGGACCCAGCCGTTAGTTTGACCAGTCAAGTGGCTGTTTGACTGTTGATGTTGGTATGACGTCATGCCGATGCAATAAGTTCAATTTTGAATTAATAATAAATTTAGAATATTGTTTAAAACTTTGAAAAATCATATAAATTAATCCGTAACTCGGATGAAAAAGTTTTCTACATGAAAGTTGCTCAGAACGACGAGACGAATCCGAATACGCAATCCGTTCGTCTGCCACATGCCCCTAACTACCTGAACATGCAACTTTTCCCCTCCGTTTCATCTGTCCAAAAATGCTAAACCTGGGGAAACATTCCCGGATGTTATCCCCCTTCGCCGGTAACGTGTAGCACCGCGGTAGAACACCTCTAGCACCGCTTATTGTCTTGTCATGCATCTGTTTGCTCTGTATTTACTGTTTCTTCCCCCTCTTCTCTCCGATAGACCCCGAGACTGCCACTGTGATCGACTACGTCGACAATGACCCCTTCTTCTTGTCTGAGCAACTAGGCAAGCCCCCCCTTTGATCATCCCGATATCGCCCATTCCATTCTCTCATGCTTGCATTAGATTTTGCTACTATTATTGATTGCTCCTATTCTGATGCATAGCCTGCTTTGTACCTGCTGTTGTACCTTACCTGCTTATCCTAAACTGCTTAGTATAGGTTGGATAGTGATCCATCAGTGACCTGCACCTTGTCCTTGTTGCCCCTGCTTCATCATCGACGACTCGATTAACATGATCGACGACCAGAGCCCGACACCGCACATCACATCACGCCCCTTTTGTTGCTCGACTCTGCAGAGCTACTATCGAGTGCCGAGGGTGATCCCTCATAACGCACTCCTGATGGTAATTCTGTAGTGTAGATATTCGGTCGTGGTCATCGAGGGTGATTTCCTCTTTCACCATTCCCGATACGGCTCTGTCGTTCAACACCTCAAGTGTGAACCTCGAGGGTGGTCCCTCTTACGTTCACCTTGATGATTACATTGAGTGGAATCCTCCGGGGGTGATTCCTCGGGTTTTCCCCTTGATGTTTGGACACACGGTTACCTTGACATTACTTGAGACCTTTGGGAAAGTCGCGCGGGCCCGGAGAGCACCCGCAAGATGGTTACGAGGCACGGCCGGGAGGTCAGGCAGCCCTCGAGTGGGCTGGGCTTGCCCTTGCCGTATTTCCTCGAGATGGGGCGATGGGGTCACATTATCATGAGTCTCTGCTCGTCTCCGCAAGCTAATAATACACTATGGTTTGGGTATTTGTTCTGAATTGGCCTTTGGACTTTTCGCACTAACCACCACGCGAGACTAGTTATGGACCTCGACGTCGCAGTATCAGCCAAAGCTTTGTCAGACGTCCAGTTCAGCATTGCGGCACGCCTGGGCCGGCACCATCCTATAGTGGTGGAGCTTGGACCCGCCCTGCACGTAACGACCCGGAGTGCAACGGGCGATGGGCCCAGACCCCGGAGTGCTTAGGATGTAGACCGGCGGGGACCCCTCTGCTGAGCCTAGGTAGGGCTACGACGTGTTGATCTTCCGAGGCCGGGCATTGACCCAGAAAAGTGTGTCTGGCCAGAGTGATCGAGCGTGTTGGAAAACGTGGTGCACCCCTACAGGGAAGAGCTTTATTCGAATACTGTGTCCACGGTAATGGACGTTCAGACTTATATCTTGATCTAATACAACTAGAAATGGATACTTAAGATTTGTGGCTCCGGGATTGCTTTCTCGTAGGGAGTCGAGGAAGGATCTCTGGGCGTTATTGCTACAACATGCTTGTTAATTAAACTGCTATTCTTTACTCTTCTACATGTTGCAAGATTCTTGGAGCTGCTTGAAGATGCTAGTCTTTGATAGGCTAGGCCTTCCCCTCTATTCTGGCATTCTACAATTCAGTCCACTGATACAACCCTTTCATTTGATACCAATGCATACTTAGTTTAGATCTGATGCTTGCGAGTACTTTGGATGAGTACTCACGGTTGCTTTGCTACCCCTTTTCCCCCTTCCTTCTTCTTTCCGGTTGATGCAACCAGATGGTGGATCCCAGGAGCCAGATGCCACCCTGTCGTCTACTACTGCATGGAGACCGCCGACGACCAGGAGTAGTTAGGAGGTCCCAGGCAGGAGGCCTTGCCTCTTCGATCGTGTTGCTTTTGTGCTAGCCTTCTTAAGGCATCCTTGTTTAACTCATGTCTGTACTCAGATATTGTTGTTTCCGCTGACTCTTGTGTATCGAGCTTGTATTCGAGCCCTCGAGGCCCCTGGCTTGTAATATGAAGCTTGTATTATTTCTATTTATGTGTAGAGTTGTGTTGTGATATCTTCCCGTGAGTCCCTGATCTTAATCGTAGACATTTGCGTGTATGATTAGTGTACGGTCGAATTGGGGGCGTCACAAGTTGGTATCAGAGCCGACTGCCTATAGGATCCCCCTTTCCAACTCCTTGGGCGAAGTTGAGTCTAGTCAATGAAAAACTGTTTTACTAACATGGCTGTTTGGCTTATCGGCCCACGTCGCCATTGAGTGGTGTTATGATCTTTTATTCCTCGTCTATACTCTGGGAATCTGATCTCTCTTCTATTCGGGTTAAATGATTTTGTTAACTCTAACTCTAGGTTCTCGTAAATACTTTCTCCCGGAGAGCCCTCACTCCAGATGATTGCTTGGTGCACCAAAAGATTCTGAAGATACTCTTTGATGTTTTCGCGAGACCCTTATACGCTTCGCCTTTGCGATCCCTACCACCGATAAATCCTTATGAGTAACTACCTACATTGTCGTTCATTCCTTCATCCCCAGTTGCTCTTGTGATTGCAAGATGCTCCGAATTACTCTCTGTTGTCCTGAGAATCCGTTGAGCCTACTGCCTTGCAGTTCTTTGCCACATGAATACCCCTATGGATAATTACTCGCGCTTGTTGAGTATCCGTTTGTCCACAGTTGTTCGTGGTTTCACAAAATTCTTTGGAATATTATTCGATCTTCCGAAAATCCTTAATAACCTATTGCTCTTGCTCCTCCTTGTCTGCTTGCATTGTGGATGCTTTCCATATGTCTGGCAATATTCAGTAGTATCATTTGTCATCTTTAATTTTGAGCATTTGATTCGATGTGTTTGTGAATGCTCGCAATCCTCAATCAAAATTAGAATTCTTCCCATCGGCTCAGACGTCACCCCGGACATTAGCTGGTGTTCGACAAATCAAACCCTGATTGATTGTCGATCTATGTCTATTCTACTTAATTGTCTTTGATCAGAGCCTCCGCTTCTGTTCCCCTTTTGGAAATCATAATCCCCTTTGCATTCGAGCTTAGAATTAGTCAGTTGTTTCTATAATCTGATATCCTTGCATTCTTTCTTCTTCTGGGTGAGTATCGATGCTCACATCAGATCCCTTGTGGACCACCAGATCCTTTGTTGGGTTTTTCGACAACTTTCTCCATATTCAGTGACCTTGTGAGCTTTTCCTCGGATACATAATGCCTTTGGTAAATTGTATCTTCTGCTTCCTCAATCATGCTCTACTCCGAGCTTGAGTTATTTACTCGTGAATTTTGACTCTACAACTTCGACGAAGGTGAGAAGTGAATGGAAAGTTGTGCATTAAAGAAGTGGGAGTCGACCTTGAACCTTTGTGTTCATGCCCATGGACCCGATGTGGAACTTATCATGGAAGCTTCTTGTTACAATAAAAATCACCCTTTGATAAATTCATCTTGTATCTATATTTGGACCTTTGCAACCGTGGTTCCGACCATGATTGTTCTCCTTTGATTCCATTCTCGGACAAGTTAAAGTACTTGTCTCCTTCAGATCGTTTCACTTGTCGAACTTGTACTTTGATCTACCTTTGGGTATTACCCTCTGGTATCTCGAGAATATCACGGAACTACATAACTTCTTATGAGTTCTTCGTCAATTAGTATTTCTCACCGATTCCAAGTTTCCACGCGCTCTGAGTTGTTAGACACTTGAGAACACCGATAACTGATTCGAGTCCACTTTCCTTTCCATTGATTTGTTTAACCTTTCTTGTAACCTAACTTATCTGAGCAGTGATAATTCCCTGCTTATGTAAACACCTCGGTGTACATACTTTGTCAGTAAGACCTTGTTACTATTGTTGATGACATTCCGGTAGCCACCGATGGACGAGAACTTTGCCTATTGGTCCGCCTCGTTTCAACGAGCAGGAATATGGTTCTCTTAGTCCCTCGCCCTTCGTACCAACGATGCTGCCAACATAACTGACAGGCTATCCTCTGACCTGCCTTGCTATCATAACCCTGCAAATGTTAGCAGCCTTCCTACTTCTAACCCACATGGTGGGCCCATAACCCACAATTCCATAGGATCAAAACCTGACTCTCCTTGTTTTCAAAGTTGTCCCTCGCGCTTGGTTTCGTATGTAATTCACGAGCCACCATCCTTGTGATCTGTTTTGGTATAAGATGCAATAATTGTTCCCTTTGCTCTAAACCCCATTCACCCTCTATTTTAGACAACGTATGATTGCCTACCCGCTTGAGACTTCTTATTGCACCTTCTTACCTTGCTCTCGATGACTTCTTGAATTTCAACTCGAGAGATGCCTCTATGCCACGTTCACTGAGATAGTCCCCAGGTCTTCCCGAGTCGTTCACTGAGATGCCTCTATCTTGTGTTGAGCTCCGTCCTTCCCGAGTCTTTCCCCCTTACTCCACCCCTAAAATCTTGGGACGAGATTTCTTGTAGTGGAGGACAATTGTGACGCCCGGATAACTAAGCTACAGTAATCCCTTGCTAATGATGCCACATCATCATGATTACTATTGTTAAACTCGCGTTGGTTCGAAACCGGTTCAAATTTCAAATTCAAATCAAAGTCGAAATTCAAAATTGCCAAACATGAAAACTAAAATGTTCAAAGTGTGGCAAATAATCCCTGGATACATGTCATATTGGGACCAACCTCTTTTTGGATTCCCAAAGTGCCCCTCGAGATTTATTTAGTGGTCCACCAACAATTGTTTTTGCCTTTTCAATTTTTCCCAAAAATAGTTAAACACTCCCAAATGCTTGAAACTTTTTGGTCCAACTTAAACTATTGCCTAGTATTTATGTACCAAGTGGCTCTTCTAACAAAAATCATTTGGAGGCTCTACTTAATGCAAAACAGTGACTAAAATTGCATAACTGAAAATAATAATAATAGAAATAAAACAAAAGAAAGGAAAGGCCCCCTACCCCCCCGGGCCTTAGCCACCCGAGCTGGCCCACGTCGCCGTGGGGATAAGACCGAGTTACTCCTCCCTCTCCTCCTAAGCTCCCTGGGATATTTTTCCCCCTCCTCTCCCTCCCTCGTATCCTCCCTCCCCCCACCTCGACCGAACCCGCTAAGGTCGCTCTCTGGTGGGACTCGTGGCCGCCGGCCTCCCCATGGCCAGCCAAGGGGCCTAGAAGGCCCGCCGCAGCCGTCCACCTCACCTACAACAGCTGGAGCAAGCGGAGCCACCTCGCAGCTGACGCCACACCCCGTCCTCGCCGTCTTTGCTCGCAGCAGAGCTCACGCCCGCCACCGCGCCTCACCGTCGACGCGGCCATCAGCCTCCCCTCTCCACGCTGACAGGCCACAGGAGGACCGCCGCCGTCCACTCCGTCGTCCACGCCCGCACGCAGGAGCCGAAAGCCCCTCCTTCGTCGGCCCAGCCTTCTTCTTCCTCCTCGAACCACCGCCACCTCGCCAACAACTCCGGCAGCCGCGCGTCTTCCCCGGGCCTTCTCAGCAACGGTGGTGAGCTTCCGCTTCTCCTCTCCCTCGCCGTTCGCTCGCCCGCGCCCCCGAGCTAGCCCCGCCACCGCGTCCGAGAGCTCGCCGTTGCAGTTCGCCTCGCCGTCGCGACCTCGGTCCCCTGAGCTCGAAAGCGAGCTCGGCCCCATGCTCCTGGGGCTCCAAGGGCCCCATAGGGCAGATCCACGCCGCTCGCCATACCCCCCTAGCGCCGCTCCACCCGTGCCCGACCTCCGCCGTTGAGGTCGCCGCCGTCGATGCACCCCCGCTCCGACCGTGCCGTAGCCCCAGAACGACGCGGCTTCGCCTCCGCTTTCGAACGCGCTATAGCGCGGGCCAAACGGTGCCCCGTAGCCCGTTTCCGGCGAAGTCCCGAGCCGCGCCGCCGTGATCCGCATCGCCGGAGCTTCATCGCCGGTCGCGCTGACGTGGCTGCCTCAGGGCCACCCGCTGGGTCGCTGACCGGTGGCCCCCTGCTGGCCCCGCCTTGACCGGTCAATTTTGCTGACTGGGCTGGCCCCAGCAGCTGATGTGTGGGCCCCTTCTGATTATTTAGCCTAATTAAGCTATTTTCTAAATAAACTTAATTTGATTAATTAGTAAGTCACTACCATGTGGTGCCCATTTCCAATTTAACCTCTGTTTAGTTTAGATGAACCCTGTTTAAACACACAGAGTATGACAGGTGGGACCGAGCCGTCAGTTTGACCAGTCAAGTGGCTGTTTGACTGCTGATGTCGGTATGACGTCATGCCGATGCAATAAGTTCAATTTTGAATTAATAATAAATTTAGAATATTGTTTAAAACTTTGAAAAATCATATAAATTAATCCGTAACTCGGATGAAATTTTTTCTACATGAAAGTTGCTCAGGACGACGAGACGAATCTGAATACGCAATCCGTTCGTCTGCCACATGCCCCTAACTACCTGAACATGCACCTTTTCCCCTTTGTTTCATCTGTCCAAAAATGCTAAACCTGGGGAAACATTCCCGGATGTTATCCCCCTTCGCCGGTAACGTGTAGCACCGCGGTAGAACACCTCTAGCACCGCTTATTGTCTTGTCATGCATCTATTTGCTCTGTATTTACTGTTTCTTCCCCCTCTTCTCTCCGGTAGACCCCGAGACTGCCACTGTGATCGACTACGTTGACGACGACCCCTTCTTCTTGTCTGAGCAACCAGGCAAGCCCCCTTTGATCATCCCGATATCGCCCATTCCATTTTCTCATGCTTGCATTAGATTTTTCTACTGTTATTGATTGCTCCTATTATGATGCATAGCCTGCTTTTGTACCTGCTGTTGTACCTTACCTGCTTATCCTAAACTGCTTAGTATAGGTTGGATAGTTATCCATCAGTGACCTGCACCTTGTCCTTGTTGCCCCTGCTTCATCATCGACGACTCGATTAACATGATCGATGACCAGAGCCCGACACCGCACATCACATCACGCCCCTTTTGTTGCTCGACTCTGCAGAGCTACTATCGAGTGCCGAGGGTGATCCCTCATAACGCACTCCTGATGGTAATTCTGTAGTGTAGATATTCGGTCGTGGTCATCGAGGGTGATTTCCTCTTTCACCATTCCCGATACGGCTCTGTCGTTCAACACCTCAAGTGTGAACCTCGAGGGTGGTCCCTCTTACGTTCACCTTGATGATTACATTGAGTGGAATCCTCCGGGGGTGATTCCTCGGGTTTTCCCCTTGATGTTTGGACACACGGTTACCTTGACATTACTTGAGACCTTTGGGAAAGTCGCGCGGGCCCGGAGAGCACCCACAAGATGGTTACGAGGCACGGCCGGGAGGTCAGGCAGCCCTCGAGTGGGCTGGGCTTGCCCTTGCCGTATTTCCTCGAGATGGGGCGATGGGGTCACATTATCATGAGTCTCTGCTCGTCTCCGCAAGCTAATAATACACTATGGTTTGGGTATTTGTTCTGAATTGGCCTTTGGCCTTTTCGCACTAACCACCACGCGAGAATAGTTATGGACCTCGACGTCGCAGTATCAGCCAAAGCTTTGTCAGACGTCCAGTTCAGCATTGCAGCACGCCTGGGCCGGCACCATCCTGTAGTGGTGGAGCCTGGACCCGCCCTGCACGTAACGACCCGGAGTGCAACGGGCGATGGGCCCAGACCCCGGAGTGCTTAGGATGTAGACCGGCGGGGACCTCTCTGCTGAGCCTAGGTAGGGCTACAACGTGTTGATCTTCCGAGGCCGGGCATTGACCCAGAAAAGTGTGTCCGGCCAGAGTGATCGAGCGTGTTGGAAAACGTGGTGCACCCCTACAGGGAAGAGCTTTATTCGAATACCGTGTCCACGGTAATGGACGTTCAGACTTATATCTTGATCTAATACAACTAGAAATGGATACTTAAGATATGTGGCTCCGGGATTGCTTTCTCGTAGGGAGTCGAGGAAGGATCTCTGGGCGTTATTGCTACAACATGCTTGTTAATTAAACTGCTATTCTTTACTCTTCTACATGTTGCAAGATGCTTGGAGCTGCTTGAAGATGCTAGTCTTTGATAGGCTAGGCCTTCCCCTCTATTCTGGCATTCTACAGTTCAGTCCACTGATACAGCCCTTTCATTTGATACCAATGCATACTTAGTTTAGATCTGATGCTTGCGAGTACTTTGGATGAGTACTCACGGTTGCTTTGCTACCCCTTTTCCCCCTTCCTTCTTCTTTCCGGTTGATGCAACCAGATGGTGGATCCCAGGAGCCAGATGCCACCCTGTCGTCTACTACTGCATGGAGACTGCCGACGACCAGGAGTAATTAGGAGGTCCCAGGCAGGAGGCCTTGCCTCTTCGATCGTGTTGCTTTTGTGCTAGCCTTCTTAAGGCATCCTTGTTTAACTCATGTCTGTACTCAGATATTGTTGTTTCCGCTGACTCTTGTGTATCGAGCTTGTATTCGAGCCCTCGAGGCCCCTGGCTTGTAATATGAAGCTTGTATTATTTCTATTTATGTGTAGAGTTGTGTTGTGATATCTTCCCGTGACTCCCTGATCTTGATCGTACACATTTGCGTGTATGATTAGTGTACGGTCGAATTGGGGGCGTCACAGCTGGAGCTTGTCGATCTCCGCCGTCTCTCCTCCATGTCTAGCTCGCGCATGACGATCTCCTCGGGAAGGGGCTCCATGGCATCCATTGCAGCATACTCGGCAAGCATCTCGCCATCCGTGTCCGCCATCTCTTTGGAAAAGGCCGCCACGAGCTGGGCGTTGGTAGCCGCGATCTGGGCTTGGACGGGCTCCGTCTTGGCAAGGTATGTCGCGGAGGAATGGACGGCTGCTCGAACGCTCTCGGCGATTGCCAACTCCTCGGCCGTGGGTTGTTGACCGTTGCCGGAGAAGCTTCGTTCGATTTGTGTGGTGATCTCCACGAGCTGGGCGTGGGTGGCCTCGACATGGTCGCGGATGGCATCCATCAGGGCTAAGACCCGCCGCTACGGAACGGACGGCTGTTGTGCCGCTCTCGTCAGTTGCTATCCCTGATGCAGATGTTGCTGCCGCCACCTGAGAAGCAACAACGGCCATTTGGGCTACCTTGGCCACCCGGTCGCAGATTGCGGCCGCGCTCACGAACCTTGTTAGCACGTGCCTGGCGGCTGCGGCCGCGCTCTCGCCGGAGTGGGCCGCCGAAGTTGCCCTGACGAAGTGGGTCCATGCCCCCATCTTTCACCGGCTTCGACTGAACAGTGAAATGATATTTGGGGAGCGAGCTAGTGTGCTTGACACGCCGGATGTGGACTCTAGTCGCGCACCTTCTCGCATAAGCCATATGCGTACTATACTCCGACGGTGCTCCAAGATATTTTGTGCTGCATCTCACACGGTTGGTGATAATTAAATGTGTGCGATCTACCTGATTTTTTGTCTTGATTTGAATTACATAATGGGGTCACAGCGGCAAAGGAGGGTGTTTGAATTGCTAGAACTTTTATCTGCAGTGAACATGCAACTATTGGTGCGTCGTCAAAAAAATTAGAATTATTCATGGTTCGTTTGGACATTTTTTTTACATTAACTTGGTTTTCTAGGCATTTCAGGTGCACAATTCAAAATTAAAGTACATGCACATGCTCCGGTGCACCAAAATGAGTTGTAAAATCATATATGTGTCCATGTGTTGATGCTTATGTCCCATGCAAGAAATGGGGATGAATTTCAAACACCACGGCATCGTGGCTTTCCGGCAACGTTGAGGTATTTGCTTTAGTAATTCTCGTAAATCCAAAACTCGTCTGAAATTCATTAACCTTGGCATGCTATCATGGAATGGCATCAACATGCTGGGGTAAAATATATTGTCCCATTTGGGGTGGGTTATGGTATAAGATTCTCACAAGCCAGAGCTTCTCACAAGAAGCCTCATGGTTCTGGTAGGGAAACGTGTCACCTTTGTGGACGAAACGATATCTGTTGCCTCTTCTTAATTTCAAATTTTTTCTAGTGTCAACGTAGAACAACAGGTGTGTTGTGTCATTTTTTGTGATTTTTCGTGGTTCACTAGGACATTTTTATACATTAACTGAGTTCTCTATGCATTTATGTGCATAATTCATATTTGAAACACATGCACATGCTCCAGTGCATATAAACGGGTTGAAAAATCAAATGTGTGTCCTTGGTTACAAGCTTAGGTCCCATGCAAGAAATGGGAATGAATGTCAAACACCTTTGCCACCATCGCTCGGCCGTTAACATTGAGATACATGATTTAAAAATTCTAGTAAATCGAAAACTCGTCTGAAATTCATGAAACTTGACATGATATCATGGAATGGCATCAACATGCCGTCGTAAAAATATTGTCCCATTTGGGGCAGGTTTGGGTATAAACTTCTCACAAACCAAAGCTTCTCACAACAAGCCTCATGGTTACGTTAGGGAACGTTTCACCCTTTTGGACGAAACGATATCCGTTGCCTCTTCTTGCTTTCAAAAGGAATTTCTACTGTCAACATAGAACAACATGAGTGTTGTGTTAAATTTTGGAATTTTTCGGGGTTCGTTTGGACATTTTCATACATTAACTGAGTTTTCTATGCATTTATGTGCATAATTCAAATTTGAACTATAGGCACATGCTCCAGTGCTTGTAAATTGGCTGAAAAATCAAATCTGTGTCCTTGGTTGCATGCTTAGGTCCCATGCAAGAAATGGGAATGAATGTCAAACACCTTCCCACCGTCGCTCGGCCGCAAACATTGAGATACATGATTTTTAAATTCTAGTAAATCCAAAACTTGTCTGAAATTCATGAAACTTGGCATGCTATCATGGAGCGGCACCAACATGTCGTGGTAATTTTTTTGTCCCATTTGGGGCAGGTTTGGGTATAAGCTTCCCACACACCAGAGCTTCTCACAACAAATCCTGGTGGTTTCGGTAGGGAACGTGCCACCTTTGGGGACGAAACAATATTCGTTGCCTCGTCTTGCTTTCAAAAACTTTCTAGTGTCAACGTAGAACAACAGGAGTGTTTTGTTAAATTTTGGAATTTTTGGGGTTTGTTTGGACATTTTTATACATTAACTGGGTTTTCCAGGCATTTTATGTGCATAATTCAAATTTTTGGGCTCTCGCATATAAATTGGTTGAAAAATCAAATCTGTGTCCTTGGGTGCATGCTTAGGGACCATGCAAGAAATGAGAATGAATTTCAAACACCTTGCCACTGTCGCTCGGCCGCAAACGTTGAGATACTTTGTTTTTAAATTCTAGTAAATCCAAAACTTGTCTGAAATTCATGAAACTTGGCATGATATCATGTAGCGGCATCAACATGCTGTGGTAATTTTTTTTGTCCCATTTGGGGTAGGTTTGGGTATAAGCTTCTCGCAAACCAGAACTTCTCACAACAATCCTGATGGTTTCGGTAGGGAACGTGCCACCATTGGGGACAAAACGATATTTGTTGCGTCTTCTTGCTTACAAACTTTTTCTAGTGTCAACATAGAACAACAGGAGTGTTGTGTCAATTTTTGGGATTTTTCGGGGTTCGCTACGACATTTTTATACATTAACTAGGTTTTCTAGGAATTTTATGTGCATAATTCAAATTTGAACTACATGCACATGCTCCAGTGCAGAAAAACGGGTTGAAAAATCAAATGCGTGTCCTTGGGTGCATGCTTAGGTCCAATGCAAGAAATGGGAATGAATTTCAAACACCAGGGCACCATTGATTGCCGGCAAAACGTTGAGATACTTTGTTTTTAAATTCTAGTAAATCCAAAACTCGTCTAAAATTCATGAAACTTGGCATGCTATCATGGAATGGCACCCAACATGCTATGGTATTTTTCGTATCCATTTTGAGAGAAGGCGCACTCGAATAACAGCCAACAAAGGCATTTTGAAACAAATAGCTGCCACTTTAACATCTCAAATGTTTTGTATAATTTAAATCGTGTGCGTTTTGTTAACCATTCACGTGACACCATGCCTCACACTTTTAATGGCTAGGAGGTGCCGTGCGGACAGGTGCTTGACTGAACAGGAGGTGTGCAAGCTGTACTCCAAAGCGCGGGCTCACCGGGAAGCGTGCGAGCTGTACGCCGCGCAGGCTCAAGGGGAAGCGAGCCCTTTGACTTCCATGGCCGACCGCCTTGCTTCCATCCTCTCCATTAATGGCACCCAACCCGCAGTTTAATACGGGCGGCCTTACTGTTCGCCTCCATTCCCCTCCCGCAGACCTCCACCAATGCCATGGCGCAGAAGGATCATCTGCCACTATTCTTCCAGTTGGGTTTAATACTGTATCTCGACCATATGAATATAAATTCACAGTGTGACTGAATGAAAGATATGGTTTGAACGAACTTGCGTCTTTTTCTCTGAATGTACAGACTTATCAAACGATTTTCTTAAAGAAATGTCAATGGTTTTTAAATATAAAACACTCATCGCAAACCAACAGCTTCCCCAGGAAGCCAAGGGAAAATGTGCCGAGCAGGATTTGTGCAGCTCTTGATCGCAAACGTTTTAGATAGAACACCCGTATGTAAACCGACAGCTTCCCTAGTAAACCAAGGTAAAAGTGCCTCACAGGATTTGTGCAGCTCTTGTTCGCAAACGATTTAGATAGAACGCCCGTATGCAAAGTGAGAGCTATGGTCATCCTCAGTAAGCCAAGGGAAAATTCACCGTGCAGGATTTGTGCATCTCTTCAACGCAAACAGTTCAGATTGAATACGGTATGCAAAGCGAGACTTCGGCGCTAAGCCAAGAGAAAATCTGGCAAGCAGGATTTGTACCTCCCTTCAACGCAAACGGTTTTTTCGGATGACCCGTGTGCAACCACACGTACACACAATTTGGTAAGATTTGCATCTCTCATATCGGGTATATTGCCATTTGTCAAACTGGAAAGATTGATGTTGATCTAGTAACATTGCCATTTGTCAACCTTGTAACACTGCCATTTGTCAAAATATGCAGCTAAAAATCACTAACACTAACTAATTTTTGTAACTAAAATTCAGTAATTAAGCATATATTTCATTCATAGATTACGCGGTCGTTCTTTTATACAAACAGTTCAACTCGACAGCTGAACCGACCAAAATTTTCCCCAATTGTTCCCAACCACGTACTGAAATAGCTAGTTCAACTATATATACAAGCTAATTTTAAGTACGTTGTACAGTTCCACCACATCTATAGTCACATGAACTGAACAAAATAACCCCTAAATACTACAACTACTATGGAGGGGCTTTGTACTACTTTCGGCAGCCTCTCCTCTGCCGAGCGCACTCGGTAAGAGGCAGAGGAGGACGAGCCTACCAACGAGATGGACAACTGCAATATGGTGCCTGCCGTTGCTGCACCTTCAGTGATGCTCACCTCGAACGCCCTCTGCTGCTCCAGACGACCCCTCTCGAAGCGACGGGACTCCTCGTAGTTCTCCTGATTCCTCGCCTCTGCGTCAGCGCGTGCTGCAGCCACAGCGGAGGTAAGGGTCTTTGCATGCTCGACGAGGCGCTCCTCCTCCTCCCGCAGGAACTCGATGTAGCGCGCAAGGTCGCTGACGCACGTGCGGGCCTGCACCTCCGCCTCCTGCCTTCGGGCGGCGGTGGCGGAGCGGGTGATGACCCCGGCAGTCGACGGTGGGCTGGCGACCACGGCGGCCGATGATGGGGTGGTGGCCATGACCACAATCTCCCGCCTTCAGGCCACGATGGCGGAGCGGGTGATGGCCACGGTGACCGACAGTGGGGTGGCGGCCACGACGGCCACCTCCCGCCTTTGGGCCGCGACGGCGGAGCGGTCAATGGTCCTGGCTTTCGACGATGGTGTGGCTGCAAAGGCGACCGGCAACAGTTGCCGACGGGCAGCGGCGGCGGAGCGTGTGGTGGGTGTTCCACGCACAGCCAACAGGAGGGACGCCACGTGCACTACACTACGCCCATGACTGAGCCGCCACCGCGGTGTAGCCTCCCAGCTGGAGCTGTCCTCTGTTGACGGCAGAGTGGCTGAGCGACGACGACGAACCGGTGCCATTGGCAATTGTGGGAGAAGCAGACGAGATAAGCTACAGGGAGGGAGGGGAAAATGCGACGCATGACTCGCTGGCCGTGAGGGTTTATATAGGAGGCTGGTAAGCTTTGACATTTTGGGGGATTTCACCGAGTCGGGCAGGAAGCTTGAGCAGGAACCAGTGCGGGAATGGGATCACCACCGTTTGGCCAAAAAAACGACCCCGCGTGCTGCTCAAGCTTGCGCTCGAAGCCGTCTGCGGCAGCGGGGTGACAAGACGTGTGAGAGGAGGACGAAAGGACACGTACACATATGGTTAATAAAAAAACGTTTGTGATTTTATTACCTACTACCCCCGTCCTAGTTTACAAGTAGAATTTAACTAATAAAATACGAATGCATGTCGCCAAAGATTATATCGTTGGATTCGTATTTGAACATAGTTTCCAATTATATAATTTTAGTAACATGCATTAACATTTTGTTGGTTAAATTTAAGGTCAAAATATGGCACAGAATATAAAGGGGATTAATAGACCAAGATGGAGGTAGTAGCACACGGTCGCTCTCTACGCAGCAACGCAACTGCCGGCTGGCTTGTAGACGATCATTCCCCGCATGTTCAACTGCTCTATGCATGTGGTTGCTCGCGGTTGAGGCGGCCGCGGTGCACTCTGCTCGCGTCCTGCTCGACTCGGAGTTAGCAGCAATCGTAGACAGAGCAAATCACGCGGCTCATTAGCAGCAATTGTCTGTGTTATTATTGGTCTTTGCACACATTTCTGATTACGGACCTGTTTGTCGCGTATCACACACATCTTGTTTAGTTGAACTGTTTCTGTTGTCTTGTCTCATTGCAAACAGTTCATCCGAGTGAACTGTATGCCCTCCATCGCACACACCTTGATCTGGCTGACCGTTTCTATTGTGTTGCCTAATCGCAGACATTTCATCCTAGTGAACTGTATGCCATATATCGCACACACCCTCATCTGGCTGCCCGTTTCTATTGTTCTGTCTCATCGCAAACAGTTCTACTAGATTAACCGTTTGCCACGCATCGGACACGCAACTCTAATCTGAATCGTGTTTGATGTCACCGCCATCGTAAACATTTTGTATCTTTTTTGACGGGTTTTTTACATCACCGTTTGTGATTAATGCATCACACACAGTTTCGGCGAAGGGTCTCTGATTTGACTGTCGCGTTTGGACCAACCTGCAGTAGTGAAGCATCATCACAGAGAATGGCAGCAATCTCTCTAAAGGAGCAATGCAAAAATTCTGCGAGAAGGAACATATCCGGCTTGATCTACCGTCAGTGGCACATCCGCAGTCCAATGGGCAAGCTGAGTGCAAACTAGGAGTTTTTTGTGGTATCAAACCCAGATTACAGGTCCCCCTTGAGCATACCTCGGGTTGCTGGGTTAAAAAACTTCCTGCTGTGTTATGGTGCATATAGACTACTCCCAACAGGTCAACAAGCTATACGTCATATTTCCTTGTGCATGGTGCAGAAGCTGTATTGCCAAGTGACATATGTCATGACTCGCCAAAGATTGATGCGTATGTGGAAACAGAAAATGATGCATCTCATCAAGATTCCCTTGATGCCTTGGAAGAAGTCTGCAATCTTGCAGCATAATATCAGCAAGACCTACACTGCTATCATAGCCGTAGAGTCTGAAGTCGCACTTTTCAAGAGGGTGACTTAGTACTGCGTCTTATACCAAAGCAGACTGGGATGCACAAGCTTTCCCCACCATGGGAAGGGCCTTTTGTTATCAGCAAAAATATCCATAACGGATCCTACCACTACTACAGGAAGGTCCTAACGCGACACATGTATAGGAGACCAATCGACCAAACTGTGTGCGACGCATTAATCACAAATGGTATCGTAATAAAATCGTCACCAATGAAATGAACTATGTGCGATGGTGGATCCATCAAGAACGATTCAGATTAGAGTCACGTGTGCGAATGTGGCATACAGTTGATCCGTACAAACTATTTGCGATAAGCCAAAACAACGGAAATGGTCAGCCATATTGAGGTGTGTGCGATAGATGGCATACAGGTCACTGGGATGAACTATTTGCGATGAGCCAGAATAACAGAAACAGTCAGCCAGATAAAGGTGTGTGTGATAGATGACATACACGTCACTCGGATGAACTGTTTGTGATGAGCCAAAACAACATAAACGGTTAGCCAGATGAAGGTCTATGTGATAGATGACATACACGTCACTAGGATGAACTGTTTGCGATAAGCCAAAATAAACATAAATGATTCCGCTTAACCAGATGTGTGTGATACCCGGCAAACAGGTCAGTAATCAGAATTGTGTGGGAAGACCGATAATAACACAAATGATTCCTGCTAATAAGTTGTGTGTGTTGTAGGCAAACACTTGCTAGTATACAATTGTCAGCGATTGATGAAATCATCACCAATGGGTTCCGTAGTTTAGTCCACGTGCGATGTGATTTGCTCTGTATACACAAGATCTATGCTTTGTCTACAGAACAACAACATATATACTTATAAGAACATGACTGCATAACCAAATTAAACATCCAATTACATAAGTGATTATACATAACATTTGCACACACCTCAATAAACAATTACATGCATACTGAACTAGAAGAAACGATCATCTAATCATCTACTTCTTCTAACGCTGTCGCCATTGCTTTGTGGCTCGACCCCTTGCTTGGGGCAGGACGAAGGCATTTCCTCATGTCAACGATCCGCCTGTACATCTCGTAGCTAGTGTACGCGTCCTTGGCCGTGTTTGACATGTTCTTCATCAAGTCTCTGCACCAAGGCATTGTGTCAGCCGGTCTTGTTCAAAGGGATCATATGATATTTCATGCCTAGATGCTTCCTTGTGCATAGTGGAGTACGTTGTAGGAAACCTTACCAGGTGGTACTACGAAAGTAGGGGTTTATAGTCGGGATGTGTACTGCCCAAGGTTAAGGGGACTTCTTCAGAAAAACTATGTCTCGATCTTCCGATCATGGAGGTGGTCAAGTCTTGTGGGGAAAAGTGCGCAAACCTCTGCAGAGTGTATAAAATAATCATGATTAGCGGTGTCCCCGGTAATGGACAAATTTGAGTATCTAGAAGTGAATTATTGGTTGATCTCATCACCATATATTAATTTAGTGAGTTGGGTTTAATAATAACTTGGGAATTTTGTTTGAGTTGGAGGAACCATCTCACTAATGGCAAAAACTTTGTAGTAATAATTTAATTAATTTGATGTATGAAAAAATTAGCTTTATGCAAAAATAAACTTAGAGCCTCCACCAGCCATATTGCATATAGAGGTAGAAATTTCATTATTATTCTATAGTGTGACTTTGCCAGCATATCCCATGTGCTGGCCTACACGGCTGGAACTTCTCATGTTGGAGAGTTTTTCGACGAGGATTAAGGTGCGATAGGTCGTTGTTCTGCACTCAGTTTTGTCGTGGAGTTGGATGGATCCATTTACCTTCAATGCCTCTGCAGTTATTTTATTTAGATGGCCTTCATCCATATTTATTTAATAAATACTCTTTTGAGGACCTTGATGTAATAAAGTGTGTGATTGAACTTTGTTATATTTCATCAAGTACTGTGTGTGCTAGCATACTGATCCAGGGATGGCACTTGAACACATAGACTCTGATCCAGTGGCGAAGCCATGTTGTGGCTGTGGGGTCAGCCGACCCCACAGGTTTTTGATGATCCTTTGACCCCTAGCTATTATTAGCTACTTTGACCCCACATATTACAAAGGCTGAGCCCACATGCTTGGAGAGCTGGCGCCGCCGCTGCTCTAATCCATTTGGGTCGGGTGGCTACATCCACCCATGAAGGTTCCATGAAGGTCGAGTGGCTACATCCACCCTTGGTTCACTCCACAAGCATTGGAGGCTCCCAAGTGAAACCTAACCAATCTAGGAGACACCACCCTCCAAAAGGTAATAAATGTTGTTGTTGATGATGAACTCCTTGCTCTTGTGCTTCAAAAGATAGTCTCCTCAACACCCAACAATCTCTCACTGATTTGGCTACGTGGTAGGAGAGTAATTTGAGTGGGGAGCAACTTGGGGAGGCTGGAGATCAAAGTCCTATTTTTGGAGTGGAAAGCCTATGATCTCAACACAAGAATAGGTGGTTCTCTCTCAAAAATGGATATGGGAAGTGTAAGCTTCGAACTAGTTGTTGTCTAAGAGTTGGTGGATGAGTGGGGGTATATATAGCCATCACAAAAATCCAACCATTACAAACCTTTATGCACACTTCGGTTGGACTGGGTGAAACCACTCGGTGAGACCGACCTATGCAAAAGGTTTGAACTTTAGGTTTTTCGGTGCGACAGGATGAAAACTCTCAGTGGGACTAAGTCAAGCTAATGTTGGGGAACTTTGCATGGAAAAAAATATGCAAGCGCAAGATCTATCCATGGAGATGCATAGCTACGAGAGGGGGAGAACATCTACATAGCCTTGTAGATCATTAAGCGGACGCGTTTATCAACGCGGTTGATGTAGTCGTACTCCTTCATGATCCGTTCCGATCAAGCACCAAACATACGGCATCTCCGCGTTCAGCACATGTTCAGCTCGATGGCATCCTCACCTTCTTGGTCCAGCAAGAGGGGCGAAGTAGTAGATGAGTTTCGGCAGCACGACGACGTGGTGACGGTGGTGGTGAACTAAAGGGAGGAGATTAGAACCACACTGGGCTTCTAATTATGAGGATTAGAGGTAGCTAAGGCTAGCTCCAATTAGTCAACTAGTACCAACTAGCGGAGGCTCAAAAACTTGTGTTCTAGGGGCTAGCCCCGCTCCTCTATTTATATGTTGAACCCTGGGGTCGGAACTTGGAGAGGAGGCCTCCCCAAAATCGGTTTGGAACGCAAAGATGAGTGTGTCTCGGACTCCAGGGCTAAACACCACGGTACCCGGCATTTACGTAGATGCCACAGACTCCGGCGTCTATCCTAGGGGTAGACGCCATGAACCGTGGCGTCTAGCCCCTGCCTTCCATACAACCCCTTTGTGCACCGACCTAAAGCCTCATGGGCTTTACCCCTTGGATCAACCATATCATCCTATATATCAATCTTTACCTCCGGACCATTCCGGAGCTCCTCGTCATGTCCGTGATCTCATCCGGGACTCCAAACAACATTCAGTCACCAACATACATAACTCATATAATACTACATCGTCAACGAACGTTAAGCGTGCGGACCCTACAGGTTCGAGAATGATGTAGACATGACCGAGACGCTTCTCCGATCAATAACAAATAGCGGGACCTGGATGCCCATATTGGTTCCTACATATTCTACGAAGATCTTTATTGGTCGAACCTTTATGACAACATACGTAGTTCCCTTTGTCCGTTGGTATGTTACTTGCCCAAGATTTGATTGTTGGTATCTCCATACCTAGTTCAATCTCGTTATCGACAAGTCTATTTACTCGTTCTGTAATACTGTTGGGGAACGTAGTAATTTCCAAAAAAATCCTACGCACACGCAAGATCATGGTGATGCATAGCAACGAGAGGGGAGAGTGTTGTCCACGTACCCTCGTAGACCGACAACGGAAGCGTTATCACAACACGGTTGATGTAGTCGTACGTCTTCACGATCCGACCGATCAAGTACCGAACGCACGGCACCTCCGAGTTCTACACACGTTCAGCTCGATGACGTCCCTCGAACTCCGATCCAGCCGAGTGTTGAGGGAGAGTTTCGTCAGCACGACGGCGTGGTGACGATGATGATGTTCTACCGACGTAGGGCTTCGCCTAAGCTCCGCAATGATATTATCGAGGTGTAATTTGGTGGAGGGTGGCACCGCACACGGCTAAAAGATCTCAAGGATCAATTGTTGTGTCTCTGGGGTGCCCTCCTGCCCCCGTATATAAAGGAGCAAGGGAGGAGGAGGCCGGCCCTAGGAGGGGGCGCACCAAGTGTGGAGTCCTATTAGGACTCCCTAGTCCTAGTAGGATTCCACCTCCCATATGGAATAGGAAAAGAGGAAGGGAAAAAGAGAAGGAAGGAAGGGGGCGCCCCCCTTCCCTAGTCCAATTCGGACCAGACCAAAGGGAGGGGTGCGGCCACCCTTGAGGCCCTTTTTCTTCTTTCCCGTATGGCCCAATAAGGCCCAATACGTATTCCCGTAACTCTCCGGTACTCCGAAAAATACCCGAATCACTCGGAACCTTTCCGAAGTCCGAATATAGTCGTCCAATATATCGATCTTTACGTCTCGACCATTTCGAGACTCCTCGTCATGTCCCCGATCTCATCCGGGACTCCGAACTCCTTCGGTACATCAACATACATAAACTCATAATAAAACTGTCATCGTAACTTTAAGCGTGCGGACCCTACGGGTTCGAGAACTATGTAGACATGACCGAGACACGTCTCCGGTCAATAACCAATAGCGGGACCTGGATGCCCATATTGGCTCCCACATATTCTACGAAGATCTTTATCGGTCAGACCGCATAACAACATACGTTGTTCCCTTTGTCATCAGTATGTTACTTGCCCGAGATTCGATCGTCGGTATCTCGATACCTAGTTCAATCTCGTTACCGGCAAGTCTCTTTACTCGTTCCGTAACACATCATCCCGCAACTAACTTATTAGTCACAATGCTTGCAAGGCTTATAGTGATGTGCATTACCGAGTGGGCCCAGAGATACCTCTCCGACAATCGGAGTGACAAATCCTAATCTCGAAATACGCCAACCCAACAAGTACCTTTGGAGACACCTGTAGAGCACCTTTATAATCACCCATTTACGTTGTGACGTTTGGTAGCACACAAAGTGTTCCTCCGGTAAACGGGAGTTGCATAATCTCATAGTCAGAGGAACATGTATAAGTCATGAAGAAAGCAATAGCAACATACTAAACGATCGGGTGCTAAGCTAACGGAATGGGTCAAGTCAATCACGTCATTCTCCTAATGAGGTGATCTCGTTAATCAAATGACAACTTATGTCTATGGCTAGGAAACATAACCATCTTTGATTAACGAGCTAGTCAAGTAGAGGCATACTAGTGACACTCTGTTTGTCTATGTATTCACACATGTATTATGTTTCCGGTTAATACAATTCTAGCATGAATAATAAACATTTATCATGATATAAGGAAATAAATAATAACTTTATTATTGCCTCTAGGGCATATTTCCTTCAGTCTCCCACTTGCACTAGAGTCAATAATCTAGTTCACATCGCCATGTGATTTAACATGAATAGTTCACATCACCATGTGATTAACACCCATGGTTCACATCGTCATGTGACCATCACCCAAAGGGTTTACTAGAGTCAGTAATCTAGTTCACATCGCTATGTGATTAACACCCAAAGAGTACTAAGGTGTGATCATGTTTTGCTTGTGAGATAATTTTAGTCAACGGGTCTGTCACATTCAGATCCGTAAGTATTTTGCAAATTTCTATGTCTACAATGCTCTGCATGGAGCTACTCTAGCTAATTGCTCCCACTTTCAATATGTATCTAGACCGAGACTTAGAGTCATCTAGATTAGTGTCAAAACTTGCATCGACGTAACCTTTACGACGAGCCTTTTGTCACTTCCATAATCGAGAAACATATCCTTATTCCAGTAAGGATAATTTTGACCGCTGTCCAGTGATCTACTCCTAGATCACTATTGTACTCCCTTGCCAAAATCAGTGTAGGGTATACAATAGATCTGGTACACAGCATGGCATACTTTATAGAACCTATGGCCAAGGCATAGGGAATGACTTTCATTCTCTTTCTATCTTTTGCCGTGGTCGGGCTTTGAGTCTTTACTCAATTTCACACCTTGTAACACAGGCAAGAACTCTTTTCTTTGACTGTTCTATTTTGAACTACTTCAAAATCTTGTTAAGGTATGTACTCATTGAAAAACTTATCAAGCGTCTTCATCTATCTCTATAGATCTTGATGCTCAATATGTAAGCAGCTTCACCGAGGTCTATCTTTGAAAAACTCCTTTCAAACACTCCTTTATGCTTTGCAGAATAATTCTACATTATTTCCGATCAACAATATGTCATTCACATATACTTATCAGAAATGCTGTAGTGCTCCCACTCACTTTCTTGTAAATACAGGCTTCACCGCAAGTCTGTATACAACTATATGCTTTGATCAACTTATCAAAGCGTATATTCCAACTCCGAGATGCTTGCACCAGTCCATTGATGGATCGCTGGAGCTTGCATATTTTGTTAGCACCTTTAGGATTGACAAAACCTTCTGGTTGTATCATATACAACTCTTCTTTAATAAATCCATCAAGGAATGCAGTTTTGTTTATCCCTTTGCCAGATTTCATAAAATGCGGCAATTGCTAACATGATTCGGACAGACTTAAGCATAGATACGAGTGAGAAACTCTCATCGTAGTCAACATCTTGAACTTGTCGAAAACCTTTTTGCGACAATTCTAGCTTTGTAGATAGTGATACTACTATCAGCGTCCGTCTTCCTCTTGACAATCCATTTATTCTCAATTGCTTGCCGATCATCGGGCAAGTCAACCAAAGTCCACACTTTGTTCTCATACATGGATCTCATCTCAGATTTCATGGCCTCAAGCCATTTTGCGGAATCTGGGCTCACCATCGCTTCTTCATAGTTCGTAGGTTCGTCATGGTCTAGTAACATAACCTCCAGAACAGGATTACCGTACCACTCTGGTGCGGATCTTACTCTGGTTTACCTACGAGGTTTGGTAGTAACTTGATCTGAAGTTACATGATCATCATCATTAACTTCCTCACTAATTGGTGTAGAAGTCACAGGAACAGATTTCTGTGATTCCAATAAGGGAGCAGGTACAGTTACCTCATCAAGTTCTACTTTCCTCCCACTCACATCTTTCGAGAGAAACTCCTTCTCTAGAAAGGATCCATACTTAGCAACGAATGTCTTGCCTTCGGATCTGTGATAGAAGGTGTACCCAACTGTCTCCTTTGGGTATCCTATGAAGACACATTTCTCCGATTTGGGTTTGAGCTTATCAGGATGAAACTTTTTCACATAAGCATCGCAACCCCAAAATTTTAAGAAACGACAACTTTGGTTTCTTGCCAAACCACAGTTCATAAGGCGTCGTCTCAACGGATTTTGATGGTGCCCTATTTAACGTGAATGTAGCTGTCTCTAATGCATAACCCAAAACGATAGTGGTAAATTGGTAAGAGACATCATAGATTGCACTATATCCAATAAAGTACGGTTATGACGTTCGGACACACCATTACACTGTGGTGTTCCAGGTGGCGTGAGTAGTGAAACTATTTCACATTGTTTTAACTGAAGGCCAAACTCGTAACTCAAATATTTTACCTCTGCGATCATATCGTAGAAACTTTTATTTTCTTGTTACGATGATTCTCCACTTCACTCTGAAATTCTTTGAACTTTTCAAATGTTTCAGACTTTGTGTTTCATCAAGTAGATATACCCATATCTGCTCAAATCATCTGTGAAGGTCAGAAAATAATGATACCTGCTACGAGCCTCAATATTCATCGGACCACATACATCTGTATGTATGATTTCCAACAAATCTGTTGCTCTCTCCATAGTTCCGGAGAACGGCGTTTTAGTCATCTTGCCCATGAGGCACGGTTCGCAAGCATCAAGTGATTCATAATCAAGTGATTCCAAAATCCCATCAGTATGGAGTTTCTTCATGCGCTTTACACCAATATGACCTAAACGGCAGTGCCACAAATAAGTTGCACTATCATTATTAACTTTGCATCTTTTGGCTTCAATATTATGAATATGTGTATCACTACGATCGAGATCCAACAAACCATTTTCGTTGGTGTGTATGACCATAAAGGTTTTATTCATGTAAACAGAACAACAATTGTTCTCTAACTTAAATGAATAACCGTATTGCAATAAACATGATCAGATCATATTCATGCTCAACGCAAACACCAAATAACACTTATTTAGTTTCAACACTAATCCCGAAAGTACAGGGAGTGTGCGATGATGATCATATCAATCTTGGAACTACTTCCAACACACATCGTCACCTCGCCTTTTACTAGTCTCTGTTTATTCCGCAACTCCCGTTTTCGAGTTACTACTCTTTAGCAAGTGAACCAGTATCAATTACCGAGGGGTTGCTATAAACACTAGTAAAGTACACATCAATAATCTGTATATCAAATGTACCTTTGTTCACTTTTACTAGTCTCTGTTTATTCTGCAACTCCCGTTTCGAGTTACTACTCTTAGCAACTGAACCAGCATCAATTACCGAGGGGTTGCTATAAACACTAGTAAAGTACACATCAATAATCTGTATATCAAATATACCTTTGTTCACTTTGCCATCCTTCTTATCCACCAAATAGTTGGGGTAGTTCCGCTTCCAGTGACCAGTCCCTTTGCAGTAGAAGCACTTAGTCTCAGGCTTAGGACCAGACTTAGGCTTCTTCACTTGAGCAGCAACTTGCTTGCCGTTCTTTTTGAAGTTCCCCTTTTTCCCTTTGCCCTTTTCTTGAAACTAGCGGTCTCGTCAACCATGAACACTTGAAGTGGTCTTGTCAACCATCAACACTTGATGTTTTTCTTGATTTCTACCTTCGTCGATTTCAGCATCACGAAGAGCTCGGGAATTACTTTCGTCATCCCTTGCATACTATAGTTCATCACGAAGTTCTACTAACTTGGTGATGGTGACTAGAGAATTCTGTCAATCACTATTTTATCTGGAAGATAAACTCCCACTTGATTCAAGCGATTGTAGTACCCAGACAATCTGAGCACATGCTCACTAGTTGAGCGATTCTCCTCCATCTTTTTGCTATAGAACTTGTTGGAGATTTCATATCTCTCAACTCGGGTATTTGCTTGAAATATTAACTTCAACTCCTGGAACATCTCATATGGTCCATGACGTTCAAAACGTCTTTGAAGTCCCGATTCTAAGCCGTTAAGCATGGTGCACTAAACTATCAAGTAGTCATCATATTGAGCTAGCCAAACGTTCATAACGTCTGCATCTGCTCCTGCAATAGGTCTGTCACCTAGCGGTGCATCAAGGACATAATTTTTCTGTGCAGCAATGAGGATAATCCTCAGATCACGGATCCAATCCGCATCTTTGCTACTAACATCTTTCAACATAATTTTTCTCTAGGAACATATCAAAATAAACACAGGGAAGCAACAACGCGAGCTATTGATCTACAACATAATTTGCAAAATACTATCAGGACTAAGTTCATGATAAATTTAAGTTCAATTAATCATATTACTTAAGAACTCCCACTTAGATAGACATCCCTCTAATCATCTAAGTGATTACGTGATCCAAATGCAACTAAACCATGTCCGATTAACACGTGAGATGGAGTAGTTTCAATGGTGAACATCACTATGTTGATCATATCTACTATATGATTCACGCTCGACCTTTCGGTCTCTGTGTTCCGAGGCCATATCTGTATATGCTAGGCTCGTCAAGTTTAACCTGAGTATTCCGCGTGTGCAACTGTTTTGCACCCGTTGTATTTGAACGTAGAGCCTATCACACCCGATTAACACGTGGTGTCTCAGCACGAAGAACTTTTGCAACGGTGCATACTCAGGGAGAACACTTTTATCTTGAAATTTTAGTGAGAGATCATCTTATAATGCTACCGTCAATCAAAGCAAGATAAGATGCATAAAGGATTAACATCACATGCAATCAATATAAGTGATATGATATGGCCATCATCATCTTGTGCTTGTGATCTCCATCTCCGAAGCACCGTGCTTGTGATCTCCATCTCCGAAGCACCGTCATGATCACCATCGTCACCGGCGCGACACCTTGATCTCCATCGTAGCATCGTTGTCGTCTCGCCAACTTATTGCTTTTACGACTATCGCTACCGCTTAGTGATAAAGTAAAACTATTACATGGCGATTGCATCTCATACAATAAAGCGACAACCATATGGCTCCTGCCAGTTGCCGATAACTCGGTTACAAAACATGATCATCTCATACAACACATTATATCACATCATGTCTTGACCATATCACATCACAACATGCCCTGCAAAAACAAGTTAGACGTCCTCTACTTTGTTGTTGCAAGTTTTACGTGGCTGCTACGGGCTTAGCAAGAACCGTTCTTACCTACGCATCAAAACCACAACGATAGTTTGTCAAGTTGGTGCTGTTTTAACCTTCGCAAGGACCGGGCGTAGCCACACTCGGTTCAACTAAAGTGAGAGAGACAGACACCCGCCAGTCACCTTTAAGCAACGAGTGCTCCGAACGGTGAAACCAGTCTCGCGTAAGCGTACGCGTAATGTCGGTCCGGGCCGCTTCATCTCACAATACCGCTGAACCAAAGTATGACATGCTGGTAAGCAGTATGACTTATATCGCCCACAACTCACTTGTGTTCTACTCGTGCATAGCATCAACGCATAAAACCAGGCTCGGATGCCACTGTTGGGGAACGTAGTAATTTCAAAAAAATTCCTACGCACACGCAAGATCATGGTGATGCATAGCAACGAGAGGGGAGAGTGTTGTCCACGTACCCTCGTAGACCGACAGCGGAAGCGTTATCACAACGCGGTTGATGTAGTCGTACGTCTTCACGATCCGACCGATCAAGTACCGAACGCACGGCACCTCCGAGTTCTACACACGTTCAGCTCGATGACGTCCCTCGAACTCCGATCCAGCCGAGTGTTGAGGGAGAGTTTCGTCAGCACGACGGCGTGGTGACGATGATGATGTTCCACCGACGCAGGGCTTCGCCTAAGCTCCGCAACGGTATTATCGAGGTGTAATATGGTGGAGGGGGGCACCGCACACGGCTAAGAGATCTCAAGGATCAATTGTTGTGTCTCTGGGGTGCCCCCTGCCCCCGTATATAAAGGAGCAAGGGAGGAGGAGGCCGGCCCTAGGAGGGGGCGCACCAAGTGTGGAGTCCTACTAGGACTCCCTAGTCCTAGTAGGATTCCACCTCCCATATGGAATAGGAAAAGAGGAAGGGAAAAAGAGAAGGAAGGAAGGGGGCGCCCCCCTTCCCTAGTCCAATTCGGACCAGACCAAGGGGAGGGGTGCGGCCACCCTTGAGGCCCTTTTTCTTCTTTCCCGTATGGCCCAATAAGGCCCAATACGTATTCCCGTAACTCTCCGGTACTCCGAAAAATACCCGAATCACTCGGAACCTTTCCGAAGTCCGAATATAGTCGTCCAATATATCGATCTTTACGTCTCGACCATTTCGAGACTCCTCGTCATGTCCCCGATCTCATCCGGGACTCCGAACTCCTTCGGTACATCAACATACATAAACTCATAATAAAACTGTCATCGTAACTTTAAGCGTGCGGACCCTACGGGTTCGAGAACTATGTAGACATGACCGAGACACGTCTCCGGTCAATAACCAATAGCGGGACCTGGATGCCCATATTGGCTCCCACATATTCTACGAAGATCTTTATCGGTCAGACCGCATAACAACATACGTTGTTCCCTTTGTCATCAGTATGTTACTTGCCCGAGATTCGATCGTCGGTATCTCGATACCTAGTTCAATCTCGTTACCGGCAAGTCTCTTTACTCGTTCCGTAACACATCATCCCGCAACTAACTTATTAGTCACAATGCTTGCAAGGCTTATAGTGATGTGCATTACCGAGTGGGCCCAGAGATACCTCTCCGACAATCGGAGTGACAAATCCTAATCTCGAAATACGCCAACCCAACAAGTACCTTTGGAGACACCTGTAGAGCACCTTTATAATCACCCATTTACGTTGTGACGTTTGGTAGCACACAAAGTGTTCCTCCGGTAAACGGGAGTTGCATAATCTCATAGTCATAGGAACATGTATAAGTCATGAAGAAAGCAATAGCAACATACTAAACGATCGGGTGCTAAGCTAACGGAATGGGTCAAGTCAATCACGTCATTCTCCTAATGAGGTGATCTCGTTAATCAAATGACAACTTATGTCTATGGCTAGGAAACATAACCATCTTTGATTAACGAGCTAGTCAAGTAGAGGCATACTAGTGACACTCTGTTTGTCTATGTATTCACACATGTATTATGTTTCCGGTTAATACAATTCTAGCATGAATAATAAACATTTATCATGATATAAGGAAATAAATAATAACTTTATTATTGCCTCTAGGGCATATTTCCTTCAGTCTCCCACTTGCACTAGAGTCAATAATCTAGTTCACATCGCCATGTGATTTAACATGAATAGTTCACATCACCATGTGATTAACACCCATAGTTCACATCGTCATGTGACCATCACCCAAAGGGTTTACTAGAGTCAGTAATCTAGTTCACATCGCTATGTGATTAACACCCAAAGAGTACTAAGGTGTGATCATGTTTTGCTTGTGAGATAATTTTAGTCAACGGGTCTGTCACATTCAGATCCGTAAGTATTTTGCAAATTTCTATGTCTACAATGCTCTGCATGGAGCTACTCTAGCTAATTGCTCCCACTTTCAATATGTATCTAGACCGAGACTTAGAGTCATCTAGATTAGTGTCAAAACTTGCATCGACGTAACCTTTTACGACGAGCCTTTTGTCACTTCCATAATCGAGAAACATATCCTTATTCCAGTAAGGATAATTTTGACCGCTGTCCAGTGATCTACTCCTAGATCACTATTGTACTCCCTTGCCAAAATCAGTGTAGGGTATACAATAGATCTGGTACACAGCATGGCATACTTTATAGAACCTATGGCCAAGGCATAGGGAATGACTTTCATTCTCTTTCTATCTTTTGCCGTGGTCGGGCTTTGAGTCTTACTCAATTTCACACCTTGTAACACAGGCAAGAACTCTTTCTTTGACTGTTCTATTTTGAACTACTTCAAAATCTTGTTAAGGTATGTACTCATTGAAAAACTTATCAAGCGTCTTCATCTATCTCTATAGATCTTGATGCTCAATATGTAAGCAGCTTCACCGAGGTCTTTCTTTGAAAAACTCCTTTCAAACACTCCTTTATGCTTTGCAGAATAATTCTACATTATTTCCGATCAACAATATGTCATTCACATATACTTATCAGAAATGTTGTAGTGCTCCCACTCACTTTCTTGTAAATACAGGCTTCACCGCAAGTCTGTATACAACTATATGCTTTGATCAACTTATCAAAGCGTATATTCCAACTCCGAGATGCTTGCACCAGTCCATTGATGGATCGCTGGAGCTTGCATATTTTGTTAGCACCTTTAGGATTGACAAAACCTTCTGGTTGTATCATATACAACTCTTCTTTAATAAATCCATCAAGGAATGCAGTTTTGTTTATCCCTTTGCCAGATTTCATAAAATGCGGCAATTGCTAACATGATTCGGACAGACTTAAGCATAGATACGAGTGAGAAACTCTCATCGTAGTCAACATCTTGAACTTGTCGAAAACCTTTTTGCGACAATTCTAGCTTTGTAGATAGTGATACTACTATCAGCGTCCGTCTTCCTCTTGACAATCCATTTATTCTCAATTGCTTGCCGATCATCGGGCAAGTCAACCAAAGTCCACACTTTGTTCTCATACATGGATCTCATCTCAGATTTCATGGCCTCAAGCCATTTTGCGGAATCTGGGCTCACCATCGCTTCTTCATAGTTCGTAGGTTCGTCATGGTCTAGTAACATAACCTCCAGAACAGGATTACCGTACCACTCTGGTGCGGATCTTACTCTGGTTTACCTACGAGGTTTGGTAGTAACTTGATCTGAAGTTACATGATCATCATCATTAACTTCCTCACTAATTGGTGTAGAAGTCACAGGAACAGATTTCTGTGATCCAATAAGGGAGCAGGTACAGTTACCTCATCAAGTTCTACTTTCCTCCCACTCACATCTTTCGAGAGAAACTCCTTCTCTAGAAAGGATCCATACTTAGCAACGAATGTCTTGCCTTCGGATCTGTGATAGAAGGTGTACCCAACTGTCTCCTTTGGGTATCCTATGAAGACACATTTCTCCGATTTGGGTTTGAGCTTATCAGGATGAAACTTTTTCACATAAGCATCGCAACCCCAACGACAACTTTGGTTTCTTGCCAAACCACAGTTCATAAGGCGTCGTCTCAACGGATTTTGATGGTGCCCTATTTAACGTGAATGTAGCTGTCTCTAATGCATAACCCCAAAACGATAGTGGTAAATTGGTAAGAGACATCATAGATTGCACTATATCCAATAAAGTACGGTTATGACGTTCGGACACACCATTACACTGTGGTGTTCCAGGTGGCGTGAGTAGTGAAACTATTTCACATTGTTTTAACTGAAGGCCAAACTCGTAACTCAAATATTTTACCTCTGCGATCATATCGTAGAAACTTTTATTTTCTTGTTACGATGATTCTCCACTTCACTCTGAAATTCTTTGAACTTTTCAAATGTTTCAGACTTTGTGTTTCATCAAGTAGATATACCCATATCTGCTCAAATCATCTGTGAAGGTCAGAAAATAATGATACCTGCTACGAGCCTCAATATTCATCGGACCACATACATCTGTATGTATGATTTCCAACAAATCTGTTGCTCTCTCCATAGTTCCGGAGAACGGCGTTTTAGTCATCTTGCCCATGAGGCACGGTTCGCAAGCATCAAGTGATTCATAATCAAGTGATTCCAAAATCCCATCAGTATGGAGTTTCTTCATGCGCTTTACACCAATATGACCTAAACGGCAGTGCCACAAATAAGTTGCACTATCATTATTAACTTTGCATCTTTTGGCTTCAATATTATGAATATGTGTATCACTACGATCGAGATCCAACAAACCATTTTCGTTGGTGTGTATGACCATAAAGGTTTTATTCATGTAAACAGAACAACAATTGTTCTCTAACTTAAATGAATAACCGTATTGCAATAAACATGATCAGATCATATTCATGCTCAACGCAAACACCAAATAACACTTATTTAGTTTCAACACTAATCCCGAAAGTACAGGGAGTGTGCGATGATGATCATATCAATCTTGGAACTACTTCCAACACACATCGTCACCTCGCCTTTTACTAGTCTCTGTTTATTCTGCAACTCCCGTTTTCGAGTTACTACTCTTTAGCAACTGAACCAGTATCAATTACCGAGGGGTTGCTATAAACACTAGTAAAGTACACATCAATAATCTGTATATCAAATATACCTTTGTTCACTTTTACTAGTCTCTGTTTATTCTGCAACTCCCGTTTCGAGTTACTACTCTTAGCAACTGAACCAGTATCAATTACCGAGGGATTGCTATAAACACTAGTAAAGTACACATCAATAATCTGTATATCAAATATACCTTTGTTCACTTTGCCATCCTTCTTATCCACCAAATAGTTGGGGTAGTTCCGCTTCCAGTGACCAGTCCCTTTGCAGTAGAAGCACTTAGTCTCAGGCTTAGGACCAGACTTAGGCTTCTTCACTTGAGCAGCAACTTGCTTGCCGTTCTTTTTGAAGTTCCCCTTTTTCCCTTTGCCCTTTTCTTGAACCCAACTAGTGGTCTCGTCAACCATCAACACTTGATGTTTTTCTTGATTTCTACCTTCGTCGATTTCAGCATCACGAAGAGCTCGGGAATTACTTTCGTCATCCCTTGCATACTATAGTTCATCACGAAGTTCTACTAACTTGGTGATGGTGACTAGAGAATTCTGTCAATCACTATTTTATCTGGAAGATAAACTCCCACTTGATTCAAGCGATTGTAGTACCCAGACAATCTGAGCACATGCTCACTAGTTGAGCGATTCTCCTCCATCTTTTTGCTATAGAACTTGTTGGAGATTTCATATCTCTCAACTCGGGTATTTGCTTGAAATATTAACTTCAACTCCTGGAACATCTCATATGGTCCATGACGTTCAAAACGTCTTTGAAGTCCCGATTCTAAGCCGTTAAGCATGGTGCACTAAACTATCAAGTAGTCATCATATTGAGCTAGCCAAACGTTCATAACGTCTGCATCTGCTCCTGCAATAGGTCTGTCACCTAGCGGTGCATCAAGGACATAATTTTTCTGTGCAGCAATGAGGATAATCCTCAGATCACGGATCCAATCCGCATCTTTGCTACTAACATCTTTCAACATAATTTTTCTCTAGGAACAAAAAATAAACACAGGGAAGCAACAACGCGAGCTATTGATCTACAACATAATTTGCAAAATACTATCAGGACTAAGTTCATGATAAATTTAAGTTCAATTAATCATATTACTTAAGAACTCCCACTTAGATAGACATCTCTCTAATCATCTAAGTGATTACGTGATCCAAAGCAACTAAACCATGTCCGATTAACACGTGAGATGGAGTAGTTTCAATGGTGAACATCACTATGTTGATCATATCTACTATATGATTCACGCTCGACCTTTCGGTCTCTGTGTTCCGAGGCCATATCTGTATATGCTAGGCTCGTCAAGTTTAACCTGAGTATTCCGCGTGTGCAACTGTTTTGCACCCGTTGTATTTGAACGTAGAGCCTATCACACCCGATTAACACGTGGTGTCTCAGCACGAAGAACTTTTGCAACGGTGCATACTCAGGGAGAACACTTTTATCTTGAAATTTTAGTGAGAGATCATCTTATAATGCTACCGTCAATCAAAGCAAGATAAGATGCATAAAGGATTAACATCACATGCAATCAATATAAGTGATATGATATGGCCATCATCATCTTGTGCTTGTGATCTCCATCTCCGAAGCACCGTGCTTGTGATCTCCATCTCCGAAGCACCGTCATGATCACCATCGTCACCGGCGCGACACCTTGATCTCCATCGTAGCATCGTTGTCGTCTCGCCAACTTATTGCTTTTACGACTATCGCTACCGCTTAGTGATAAAGTAAAACTATTACATGGCGATTGCATCTCATACAATAAAGCGACAACCATATGGCTCCTGCCAGTTGCCGATAACTCGGTTACAAAACATGATCATCTCATACAACACATTATATCACATCATGTCTTGACCATATCACATCACAACATGCCCTGCAAAAACAAGTTAGACGTCCTCTACTTTGTTGTTGCAAGTTTTACGTGGCTGCTACGGGCTTAGCAAGAACCGTTCTTACCTACGCATCAAAACCACAACGATAGTTTGTCAAGTTGGTGCTGTTTTAACCTTCGCAAGGACCGGGCGTAGCCACACTCGGTTCAACTAAAGTGAGAGAGACAGACACCCGCCAGTCACCTTTAAGCAACGAGTGCTCCGAACGGTGAAACCAGTCTCGCGTAAGCGTACGCGTAATGTCGGTCCGGGCCGCTTCATCTCACAATACCGCTGAACCAAAGTATGACATGCTGGTAAGCAGTATGACTTATATCGCCCACAACTCACTTGTGTTCTACTCGTGCATAGCATCAACGCATAAAACCAGGCTCGGATGCCACTGTTGGGGAACGTAGTAATTTCAAAAAATTCCTACGCACACGCAAGATCATGGTGATGCATAGCAACGAGAGGGGAGAGTGTTGTCCACGTACCCTCGTAGACCGACAGCGGAAGCGTTATCACAACGCGGTTGATGTAGTCGTACGTCTTCACGATCCGACCGATCAAGTACCGAACGCACGGCACCTCCGAGTTCTACACACGTTCAGCTCGATGACGTCCCTCGAACTCCGATCCAGCCGAGTGTTGAGGGAGAGTTTCGTCAGCACGACGGCGTGGTGACGATGATGATGTTCCACCGACGCAGGGCTTCGCCTAAGCTCCGCAACGATATTATCGAGGTGTAATTTGGTGGAGGGGGGCACCGCACACGGCTAAGA